>NW_028139772.1:0-45116 GCF_965202585.1 Thalia democratica | reverse complement strand
GTATTTATTTATTATTTTTTATAAGTATACATTAAAAAAAATCAACAATTACAAACACAGTAAAGCAAGAAAAAGCATTTAAACGTAAATAAAGTATGATTTTCATCCCTTTTTCTTCTTCGGTTAAATAAAATGTAATTTTTTCATTGGTCATTTTACTTTACTATTTGTTGATGTCATCATATATATTATCATTATATCGTTTTATTGTTATTATTTATATAAAAATTCATATGTAGGTCTAACTAATACCTTCCAACACTTATTTTTTTGAAAAATATCAAGCTAGATTTTGAGATATAGCTAAAATATAGATTAAAATACAGTAGTTTTTGATAACAAAGTAAAAAAATTTGAATATTAAAACGCATTTGAAATGTGTAGTAACTTTTGAGTTGTGGCTAGATATAATTATTTTACGAAATTGAATAACTGTGCACCCTTCATAATCATATGGCATAAAAATCTCCTAAACAAAATATAATTAAGTTTTAGTAAAAAATATGACAACTTTGTTAAACAAAAACTAAAAAATATTAGTAGACCACTAAATTAGTTGTAAGTTAATCGAGTATGCTTTTCATCTTCGTTTTTACATTAATTATTATACGTAAAACATTATAATACATTAAAAGTTTTTTTTTTACTATAAATAACTTCGCAGCTTGCAGTATAGCTTAACAGTATAACTTCGCAGCTTGCGACGAGCGGAGTTCTGACCCTCATCTGACGTCACTTCCAATTCTCTCAGTTCTTCGGTAATTTCCTGAATATCCTGATATTCCAGAACATCTTGTCAAAACAGAACAGTTCGTGTGAGTTAAAATTTGTGAAAAACATTTAAACTTTCCTGGTACCCAAGTAAAAGGTAACCAAAAAAGTTGCGACTCTTCAACCAAAAGGTTCTTCCAACACACCAACTTCTAGGAGCGAGTATTTTTAGCTTTACTTTTATCGCTCAATAAACAATATAATAATTTTGTTACAAAGTGTTTTATTTATTAAATTATACTAAAAAGTTGCTCTAAATAAAATCAAAGTAAAGTTGTAGAAGTAAATTAAGAAAATAATTTGTTACTGGAATGGAAGATATCAAAATTAAACTCTGTTTTAGCTTGTAAACCATTGTTTAAAATAAAGTAAACGAAAAAAATTATTATCAAATATTTCATTTACCCAAGAAAAAAACAACACAACAAGAGCTTATATGTAAAATTAGTTAGAAATGAGTGTTATGTTGAGTGGAATAAAAGTTTTAACGAATATATAAATATTTTTTAAATTAAATAAAATGTGACCGTGCAGTAAGATAAAACTATACTGCAAATATAAGTTTTTATGTGAAAAAAAAAACTGCTATATTCTTGTAAGCTTTTTTGTGGGTACAGTTTTGGCATATCTGTTTATAAAACTGTTTGATTGTTTTAATAGTCATAAATAAATATTTTCTAACTCACAAAAACCGACATTAATAATAGATTTTACAAATAACAAATATAATAAGAAATTATAAGACTAGAAGTTTAAAAAAAAATTGTTTTACTCGTGAAAAATAACGCTCTTGTTCTATAATTCTCATTTTTCATCGTTAATATAAAGTTTTAGGTATTTTTTTGCATAGAATTTTATGCCCAAAATGATGGAGACATTTGTTTTTAAGTATTGGCAAGTTTAAAATAAAAATAAATAAAATTTCAAAAATAAAACTTACCTGTTCATTTTTATTCAATTTTGTTGCTCAAAAATTTGCATAAATTTTCATATTTATAGTTTTGTCTAGTTTTCAGATAATAACTACTTAAGCTTGTTTATATCAGTTAGGTAAACTTGCTGTTCTTATTATAACAAAACTGCTTATTGAGTTGAATACTTAAATTAATGAAAGTTTACAAAAATAATTCTAAATAAAATACTTTCAATAAACATTTGTGTTCAATTGTTTTGCTAAAATAATCAACTTAATTGTGTTTTGCTTGTTGAATAAATTCGTTTGTATACTCTTGTGTTATACATTTATTATTTTTAACAAGTTATATAGTTTTACATTTAACGTTTGTTTACCTTTATAAGTTTAATTGTTTATACCTTTAAATTTAAACATAAGTTTAAAACTGAAATTAAAAATGTAGCACAGATATTTGTTATCAACATAGTTCAAATATTAGCATCTGCTATTTGTTTTAACTTTTATTTCATATGTTGTTGAAAAATATAAGTTTGAAAGATCCTCTAAAACAAGCAATAAATGTAATTTAAAGTTCTATTTTGCTTATTTTTCATGATTTTTATAAACTGTTTGGTGTTTTTTGAAGCAGGTGCTCAACATTTTGGTAAATTTCATTTAAAATTAAAACCAGGTTTAAAAAAACAAAAAGTTTTAAAACAGGTTAAAGTTTTCAAAGGTAGAGAAAATAAAATAAATTTTCCTGTTTAAATTTTCATTCAGTTTCCATAATTTATAATGACTACAGCTGGTTAGGTCTTAAGATAAAAACTGCTTTTTTATAGAGTTTATTAATGTAATTAGTTCTTTAACAGTTTATTAAAGACTTTTTACTTTGCTAACAGTTTTAATAGTGTTTTGATAAGTATTAATATAGTTTGTAAAGTTAAGCTTAAACATTGGTGTCTGTATAAGTATTTATTCTCATACTTATTGCAACTAAATGTTCTCTTTAATACTAGAGTTAAGAATTATTTTATAAATAAGTATTACACTAATCAATAAGAAATAAGTTTTATTAACTAGTTTTAAGTAACTTTTAATGTAAATTATAGCTGTTAGCTCAAGTATTAAGTAAGATAATGTTAGGTTAGTGGGTTAGTTTTATCATTATGATTTAAATGACAAACATAAAATAGTTTTTGTATATAAAAAGTTAATCTTTACTTTAGTGAAACTTGAAAATAATACTGAAATAACTATGATAAAATGAAATACCTTTCGTTAAAACCTACATATAGCAATAAGTTCACATATATTTAATTTTGAATGTTACTGACTTAAGTATCATGATAAAGTTTATATGTAAGTTAAATGATAAGTAAAATGAGCAGGTTTTTCCATCAGGAACAGTATGTAATTTAAAAACACAATACTATGATTACTTGTGTTACAGTTTTAAGAGTTCATTAAAAAATTCTATTAGAGCTAAACTAGTTCAACTGTTCTGCAGCTCACAAGTTTTTATTCAAATAGCTTGAATTTAATACTGTTTTGAAAAAGTTAATTAAGTAAACAATAGTGTTCACAAGTTAAAAGTTCACATTATCAAGTTATTTGACTATAAATAGAAATACAGTCAAATCATATAGATAACTTTGTCAGTGTACACATCAAATAAAAACTATTTTTCTGTCAAGTAGTACACTTATCTATAAACTTGATGAAATGTTTTTATTGTATGCCATAACTTACATTAAACTTTTTAATTAAGTCAAATTAAGCTAAATTTAAGTCATGTAAAAATAAACTGTTGACCAAATTAAAAGTACAGAGTTTGTAAAATTAAGCTTTAATGTGTGCGTAAATTTTTATTCACATACTTGTTTTAAGGTGTTTTTAATACTAGAGTGATGTATTCTTTTATAAATATGTACACAAACCAACAGGTTTCCATAAAAAGTAGCTTACTAATCAATCACAAGTTTACTGTGATTGTATTAAATTAACGCCTTTATTTTAGTCATTTATATTTACTCATGTAAGTAATGTTTTGTTTAAGCAGTTAATGAATAGATACAAATGTATACCTTTAAACTAAAACAAAGATTTAAAGCTGAAATTAAAAATATTGCAGACATATTTGTTATGAACGCAGTTCGAATACTAGTATCTGCTGATTGTTTTTAAACCCTTTCATGCAAAAAGATACAAGTTTGAAAAATCAAACAATTCAAATTCAAAGCTTTGAAGTTTTTAATCCTTATTTTTCATCCTTTTTATAAAGTGTTTGGTGTTTTTTGAAGCAGAATTCGGCGCTTGACATGATGGTAAATATTATTTTTGAAAAAAACTAGGTTTAAAAAAATTATAGCGAAAAGTTTAAAATCAGCTTAAAACTTTCTAAGTGAGAGAAGAGAGAACCCGTGTATGTCACCAAGCGAATTTTTTGCACCAAGTTTTTATTTGTTACGTAATTATAAAAAATTGTGTTTGCAGAAATTTTTCATGAAAATTGCATTCATTAGTAAAATGTTTTCTTACTGGTAGCAGCTCTTGTCATTTTTTTTTTAAACTTTACTTTCATAAATTATTTTAGAGTTTACCTTCTATATATTTTTTTTAAGTAATAAAAGGTAGTAAAAGCAGATACATAAAATCAATTACTTGGTTTGAAAAAAAATCAGCATTGTCTTTAACAGTTGAAACTTAAACTGTTTATGCTTGAAAAAGGTACATAAAACAAATTGTGATGCCTGTATGTTTTAAAAGTATCTTGAATCAACAGTCTTCTACTCTAACCATGTGACTCATTATCTTTTTTTTTCATGACTTAAGAGAAAAGTCTTTATCTTTATGTTGAAAAAGTGTCTCAAATCAACAGTCTGCTACAATTTATTAGTAATCCTGTGTTTCTATTTAATCATAGTTGCACTGAAAGGTTTTTATTAAGCACAAGCAAATTGGGCATCTTCTATTTTGATTGTTAAATTATTTTAGAGTTTACCTTTTTATATGTTTTTTTTAAGTAATTAAAGGTACTAAAAGCAGATAAATCAAATCAATTACTTGGTTTGAAAAAAATCAGCATTGTCTTTAACAGCTGAAACTTAAACTGTTTATGCTTGAAAAAAATGTACATAAAACAAATTGATAATGTCTGTATGTTTAATAAGTATCTTGAATCAACAGTCTTCTACTCAAACCATGTGATTCATTACCTTTTTTTCATGATTTCAGAGAAAAGTCTTTATCTTTATGTTGAAAAAGTGTCTCAAATCAACAGTCTGCTACAATTTATTAGTAATCCTGTGTTTCTATTTAATCATAGTGATTCTACAGCAATCATCTATACCATATTCTTGCCACTAACCTTCTTGTGGCAATTTAAATATCAGGTCTGTTCTTGGTTTACTGCTCTTACTGAGGTAAGTGCTTTATATGTTAGACAAAATAGTTAATGTTAAGATGATAAATGTCATATAAGATAATTTTTTAGGGTTGCCAACACTTAATTTATTAGTAGTGCTCAGGTTTTAATACTTGATAATTAGTTGTTTCATTAAATATTGTCGTTAATTTGTAAATGTAGAATACCATTAGTATAAATTAGTGCTCAAAATCGACTGATATCAAGTATAAGTGAAGTACATAACACATTAGCAGTGCTGCTTAGTTTCTAATTTTAATAAAGTTAAGATGAAATTTGGTTTAATAGAGTACAGTTTTTGAATAAAGAGTGGCAGCCCTGGTACTTATAAATGCATGTCATAAAATTATGAATTAATTACAATGAAAGTTTTAGATTAAAAAATATCCTATAGAGTATAGTGTTTCTAAAGTGTGTGAAAGTAACTAAAGAGCTGTTACTATTAAACATTATTAGCTTTTCTATATGTCTAAAGTTATGTGTTGTTAATCTTTATAAATAAATTTCAATATAAATGTTCAATTATCAATATAGAGCTAAAAATCAAGCTGATATAAGTCTGAATGTTACAAGCTTTAAAGTTAAGTAGTTAATTTGCACACTTATAGAGACACATTGATGTTAATTTCTAAAGTAAATGTTTTGTTATTATAATGTTTTTATCCACTAAGAAATTAAAGCTATAGTGTAAAATGATTCTGTATAAGTGACATATTTTGTTACCTGTGAACATATAGGAACACAAACAACATTCAGGCAGCTTGATCAACTGCCTGATGTTTAGTGTTTTTATATGTTTACATAACTAAGTTAGATAAGAGTCTGGTTTGTTTCAGTCACTTGTAATGATTATAGTTAACAGTAATAATAAAATTCAAAGTTTTGTTATGATAAGAAAACTGTAACTAGCTGACAAAAACCAGACTGTTATATGACTATGTATGATCTTTATAAAAAGACTATATTGTACAGATATTTTAAACTTATTTTTTTAGAGTACTTGAAAATAGTCTTTGTTTTGAATTTTAATTGTGACATTATAAAATATTATATCATAAGCATTTGTTTTATCTTCACTTGACACAATGTGTAGCATTAAATAAGTTGTTTTTTAAATATGAAATTCCATATAAAATAAACACTTTGATATACTATTAGATAATGTCACCATAAAAGTTCTAAGAAAGACTATTTAAACAATTAATATGCAAGTATGCTAACCATAAAACACTGTCAAAAACTATTGAAAACAAAAAGAAATATAATTTTCAGTTAAAAATTTTTATAATTATATTGTATAGCAACTCTGTTGTTGGTTAATAGTTACTTAAAAAGAGTTTTTGACAGTAGTGGTTTAGATTTGAATATGTTAGTTGCATGTATAGAAATTGAATAAGGTAAGAATGTGTATATTTTAAGTGGGCCGGCTGCAGTTGTAAGGTTTTGTATGTGTTTTAAATCATAACATTATGCAAATGATGTAAAGTGATAAATCAGCAGAATGTTACCAAAATTTTAATACAAACCCTTTCCCTAACCCAAGTAATATATTAGCCAATCAGAAGCGACCTTAGAACTGCAGCCGCACCTTATAAGCCAACTTAGAACTATTTAAGATGCAAGTAGTTAACAAATTTTAAAATGAACAAAAAGTTCTTTATTGCTCACATAAAGGATTATGTCTAAACTGATACTGTAACCATTTAATTTAGGCTCTGAACCATAAGTTTAGAACGTGATTTTAATAAAATAAATACATCTATAAATATTAAGGCCCCCCACACAATTTTTTTCACAAATGGGGATTTCCCCAAAGTGAAAATGTGGGGGGAAAATTTTTGAGATTGATAAAAAAAATTATTTTAAAGGCATTTCGCCGGCTCCGCCGGCGAAAAATTTTTCACTTTTACTCCCAACCATTTTTTCTTAAAAACCTAATTACGCTTGGAGCCCAGTTAGTAAGCCTGACAGCCAAACCAGATAAAAGTGTGGTACTGAGCTCCAAGAAGTAGTTGGGTTTTGAGTTAAAGTGGTAGCGGACAGCTTTCGTTATTTGTGCATAAGTCCCTTCCGCTGCGAGTTCTCTTCGAGAACTCTTGCTCCAGGGACTTTTGCACAAATAACGAAAGCCGTCCTTTAGGCCGCGTCCTTATGCTGGTCGGCACCTAATTAGTTTTTTGTTTGATGTACGAGTAGTTACGCACGTTCTTTTAGTATGTTATTTTTCTCTTATATACTTGTTAGTATCAAGATGTATGTTTATATTAAATACAAATGAATTACAGTAAAGTTTTCTGTTTTATAGTATATAACATTGATGTAGTACTCCAAATGGTACAGTTTTGGAGTAGACAATCAATTTATTATTCTATATAGAACACTTCACTTACTGTAATTTGATTTACTAATATCGTTCTATTGTATTTTGTCTCATAAATTTACTAGTTATACATACCAGTTAGTTAACCTAATAAGATAGAGTATTCTTCTATCTATTTTATGTTATTGTTTAAACAAGCCTTAGCTTTATTGTTTTGTTTGTATTGTACTTTGTTAAGTAATTTGATTCTACTTATAGCTCAAAGTTAAGTAAAGACTGAACAGAGTTTAAGTGTTATTTACAGATATGTTTAATAGTATATATCCATTAGTGATTCGAATTATTCAAAAGTAACACAACAGTTTTTCGTTGTAGTTTACTTTATCAGTATCATTCTATTGCAATTCAAAAAGTTATATTATTTAAGTGACCTAGTCTCATAAACAGCAAATAAATTCTTAGTTTAGTACTAAATTATACTTTAGACCAGCAGTTCTTAACTTTTTTTTGATGTTTTACTTTGATCAGTTCCTGTATCATTTGTTTGAGTTACACTAGTAGATTACTTACTGAGATTTAAGCGTCGTTAGCCTTGAAAGAGGTAAACGATGGTTGTGTAAAATATGCTATTAATGTTGGTACATTGCATTCTTAATGGTACAGAACTATATACTTTTGTAAGTAGTATATCTAAGGTTTAAGTATGTGGAAGGTTTATGCCACTTAGACAGAAACTAAGCTAAAATTCTCCATTTACATAAGTAAGTATTTAAGTCTTAAATTGTATAAATAAAGTTTGGACATCTTTTAAATTAGACACTTACATGTCCACAAATTTTCAGGTAATTTTGTAATATTTTTTGTTTTCACCTACTTACAATTATTACGTCATGACCCTGTAGTCGCATACAATATAAACTAAGTAATTTTTACTTACACATTAGTTGTATATGGACATATCTTTTGGATTGTAAATTATTAACTTTGTTTTAAATAAGACTTATTGTATGTACATAATAAGTAATGGATAAGGTGTATCTTACTTAAACTAACAGATACAAACATTTAACGTTTTAACTTGAGGTTATATTTGAGTTGTTTTAAATAACAGTTTTTGTAGTGCCATTTAAGCCAAGGTTTAAGTCTTCACGATTGTTGATGTATATTATATGTTTTCTAATGTCTTATATCTAAGCATAAATTTGCTGTCAATCAATTTGAAAGACACTAGTATCTTATCTTCATACTCTCTCTCTCTCTCTCTCTTGTAACATCTTACTTTGCAATTTTAAGCACAGTAGAAAGACGCAAACTAGCTTTCGACAGCAACCGAGAGCTGCTTTTGTTTTCCAGTTTAACTGCGGGCTCGACAAACACTTGTTGGCTTTACGAATGAGTTTTCTCAGGTCACGTGTCTTGTTATGTACCTCTCGAATCGTTGCATCAGTTAGCACGCAATAGTCATCTTTTACTTTTCTGCTTTAAAGGATCAAAAGTAATTTATAGCCGATATATGCTCTCATTTTCTTCAGATGAATTGCTCGAGTTGTCCATGTCCATACTTCTAAAAAAATATAGTAGTTCATATTGAGAATTAATATGCTTAACATTTCTTTTATAGTAACTCTCATTTTGAAAACCGTCGATTACTTAGTCAACGCTTAAACATTGTTCGTTTGAAATTTCTAGTTATTTCTCCAAATTTGCGTTGAAAATCTCTGAAAAGAAACAAAAATCACAAAACTGGGAAATTACCCATTGTTGATACAAGAAGCTTCTAGCAGAAGTTGACAATTGTGTTGAAATGTGACATTTTTCCAAATTATGGCAAGTAGAAGACTTCAAAGTTGGTCAAATATATGCTCATCGGATTTCAAGTGCAAAAACCTACAAGTTTTAAAGGTATTAGAAAAACCAAATAGTTCAAATTCAAAGCTTTGAAGTTTTAAAGCTCTATTTTGCTTATTTTTCATCGTTTTAATAACTTTTTTGGTGTTTTTTAGCATGAAATTTTCCGCAAAGAACGATGGAAATGCTTATTTTTAATTATTGCCAAGTTTAAAACGAAAATGAAAAAAATCAAAAAAAAAAGCTTTACTCGTTCATAATCATTCAATTTTGTTGCATAAAAATTTGCATAAATTTAAATAATTACAGTCTACTTAGAAGAAGACATCTTTTTTATAAAGTCTACTAATTTAGTTAGTTCTTTTACAGTTAATTAAACAATACTTACTTTGACTAACAGTTTCATTAATAGTTTTGTACGTGTTAATATATTTTGTAAAGTTAAGTTACCCCTTGGTGTCCGTAAAAACATTTATTCACATGTTTATTGCAGCATAAATGTAATTGACCTGAAATGTTTATGGTGTTGAATATTAAAACTAATAGAAGTTTACTAAAACAAACATAAAATAAGGTTTAATAAAAACTTGTTCTAAAAAAGTCAACTTGATTTAATGAAAGGAAAAGTGCACTTTTATTTTAATAAATATATTTGTTAGTTTACTCTTGTGTTACACATTTATTGTTGTAAATAAGTTATATAGTTTTTACATTAATGTTTATTTGGTTTTTAGACATTTAACTGTTTATAAAAACCTTTAAGTTTAAACAGAAGTTTAAAGCTGAAATTAAAATTTGGCAGAAATATTTGTCATCAACATATTTCAAATTTTCTGAATATCGAAGCGTTTAATAAGTTTCGTTCTTTCATTTAGATTTAAGCAACAAAAATCAAAACTGCGTTTAATATGTACACTGGCTCTGCTTATGCAGCTTTTGAATGAAAGATTTTCAAATATCAAAATTCGCGTAAAAGTTTTGTACAAAACAAACAGCCATATCTTTGTACGTGTATTTCAAGTGAAGAGTATAACAACCATTTATAGTAAAGTTAGAAAGCAATAGCTAAATAAACTTGTTTAAAATTAAAGTTACTTATATTTTTTTGCACTTACGAGGTCTCTTAACGAAACATAGTTGGCAACATAGAGTCTTAAAGCAATTAAATATAATATTTTTCCTCTAGTAATTGATATCTCTTTAGTTGTTTTGTAAAAATCAAAGCATTAAGTAACTTTATATACCAGCATTAAGGTCATCTCACAGGTGGTTGTGTAGTGCAGTGATTGTCTACCCGTTCAGTGAGCCGGAGGCAGCGAGATCGAGTCCAGCGATCGGCAGTTTTTGAAAATAAAACTTTACTAAATTCTTTTAGGTTGAATTGTTCAGTATCTTAAATTGTTCTATAACCTATAAATTTTTTTGACCTTATGTTATTTAAACTTAAAATTAAGTTAAACAATAAAACTTATTAACGTTAATATAATATAAAAGCTTATATTCGAACTTCTTAAAAAGTATTTTTGTCAGAAACGGATTGTGCTCTTTTGTTACCTATATCTTTGTTAACCTATAATAATAAAAGTTTTACAGATTTTATTTACTTATGAACAACTTAAGTTATCTTTAACTTTTATTAAGTTATACTTTTCAATATGTAATACTTAAACTTGAACCCACAATTTTTATTGTTACTCATAGTTAAAAACCTTATTCAGTATACAAAAACAGTTTAAACTATATTGATAAGACTAAACTAAATACTTGCTACTAATTTCTAACAATTATAAACAGAGTTAATTCCAGAAGAAAGATTGGATGAGATTAAACGCCTTCTGTGAGTTTATTTTGATCATTATTTAATAGAGAAAGACAGTTATCATAAAAAAATATTTTTTTGATTTTAAGTATTAAAGTAAAGCTATTTTTTTTAGGTATATAAGTTTAAAAAACAATCAGTGCATTGAAAATTTTTTTCACTAGTCTACGTATTATGGTATAAACGAGTAATATTTATAAGATATATGTTATCAATATTGATGTCAATATTTTTTGGCATAAAACTTTATTGCTTTATTTTTAATACAAATAAAATACATATTGCTTTACATTGTTACCAAATCAATATTTTGTATACAGTATTTTGTATAATCAACAATTAAGTTTATTTGAGACTGTTTTGTTAATGAATATCCATCGTGCGTGTCATTATATTTGTTTCATCAATATTTTTTTTCACAGGTCATTGGTTTAAACAACACCATATTTCCGAAAGTCCTTATTTTAGGATGATCGTAAGTACATTATTTTTCTAATAATGTATTTACGAATATATATATAACACAAAATACTTAATTATGTGAAAACATATGAATTTAATTATTCATTGACTAACGACTGAGAAACATTACATATACATCAATCTAAGTATCTAAAGTAGTTATGTTACATAATTCTTTCGTATTACAAAATATAAGTACTAAATTATATTATTTATTTAATATCAACAGATAAACGAAGATGGATTTGTAAAATTTGATGAAATGATTAAGTTTTATGGTTCGCCATAAGTAATTCGCCATAAGAAAGTATAGTGAATATTAAAAAACTTAATTTTTCATCGTTTTGATAAATTTTTTTGTGTTTTTTAGCATGAAATTTTCCGCCAGAAACGATGGAAATGTTTATTTTTAAGTATTGGCAAGTTTAAAAAGAAAAGAAAATAAATTCTAAAAATAAGTTTTAGTAGTTCATTATCATTCAATTTCTTTGCATAAAAATTTGCATAAATTTCAATGAATACAGTTGGTTTTGTCTTTAGATAAAAACTACATTTTTATAAAGTATATTATTGTAATTAGTTCTTTAACAGTTAATAAAATATTTTTTACTTTGACTTATAGTTACATTAGTATTTTGATACGTGTTGATATAGTTTGTAAAGTTAAACTTTAGTGTCCTAAAAAATGTTTACTCACATATTTATTGCAACTAACGGTTCTCTTTACTACTAGTTTGAAGTGTTTTTTTATAAATAAGTACTACACAAATCAACAAGCTTTATAAACTAGATTTAAATAACTATCAATGCAAATAATAGCTGTTAGCTTAAATATTAAGTAAGATAACATTAGATTAAATTGTTAGTTTTATCATTGTTTTTTTAAATGACAAACATAAAATAGTTTTTGTATATAAAAAGATATAATTATACTTTTGTTAAACTAGAAAAACAATACTGAAATAACCATGATATAAGGAAATAACTTTAGTTAAAAACTATATACAGCAACAAGTTCACACATATTAACTTTTGAAGAATGATAACATTTTAAGGATTATGATAGATTTTAGCTTAGTTTTTATGTAAGTTAGATGATAAGTAAAATGTGCAGGTTTTTGTATATAGTTTAAACAACACAGTATTATGAATTGATGATAGTTCATCTTTCTAAGTTTTCAACAGTTCATTGTGTTACAATATTAAGAGTTTATTAAAAGACCCACTCAAAACTAAACAAGTGTCTAACTACTTTTGAATAACTTGAATTTATTACTGTTTTGAACAGATTATCTAAGTGAACAATACTACTCAAAAGTATTAAAAGTTTACATTAGCAAGTTATTTGACTATACACAGTCAAGTCTTATAGATAAGTTTGTCAGTGCACACTTGAAAAAAAAATGTCAAGTATTAAGAAGTATGTACACTTATTTATAAACTTGATGAACTGTTTTTGTGTTTATGTCGAAACTTAATTGTTTTATGTGTATTAAACTGTTAAATTAAGAAATAATGCTAAACTTAAGTCATGTAAAAATAAGTTATTGTACAAAATAACGACCAAATTGATAATAGTGAGTTGTGAAGTTAAGCTGGGCATTAATGTCTGCATAAATGTTTATTCACGTACTTATTGCAACTAAGTATACTAGAGTGAAGTATTGTTTTAATAATAAGTACACAAACCAATAAGTTTCTACAAAAAGTTATTGAGAAAAAACTTCACTAATTAATCACAAGCTTAATGTAATAGTATTAGCAACACGACTTAATTTTAGACTCTTGTAGAATTCTTTTTGTTTAAGCAGTTAGTTAATGGTTAAAAATGTAAATCTTTGAACTAAAATGAAGGTTTAAAGCGGAAATTAGGAATATAGCAGTGATATTTGTTATGAAGATACTAGTGCCTGCTATGTGTTTCAATTTCTAACTCATATCATACAAAAGCATACAAGTTTGAAACGTGTTCAAAAACCAAATAGTTCAAATTCAAAGCTTTCATTTTGTCTATTTTTCATCATTTTTATAAAGTGTTTGGTGTTTTTTAAAGCAGAATTTTGTGCTGAAAACGATAGTAAAATCTATTCTAAAATAAAACAAAGTTTAAAAAAGTTATAGCCAAAAGTTTAAAACAAGCTTAAAATTTTCAAAGCGAGAGAAGAGAAACCACGTGATAAAATTAATTTTCCGGCTCAAAATTGCCATAAGAAAGTATCGTGAAATAAATCTTATTTTTTATCGTTTTGATAATTTTTTTGGTGTTTTTTCGCATGAAATTTTCCGCCAGAAACGATGGAAATGTTTATTTTTAATTATTGGCAAGTTTAAAATAAATAGAAAAATCTTCCGAAAAAAAGTTATACTTGTTCATTATCATTCAATTTTATAGCATAAAAATTTGCATAAATTTCAATGACTACAGTTGGTATGGTCTTTAGACAAAAATTACTTTCTTATAAAGTATATTGATGTAATTAGTTCTTTAAAAGTTTATAAAACAAATTACTTTGACTAACAATTTCATTAGTATTTTGATACGTGTTAATATAGTTTGTCCTTTATATAGCTAAATTTTAGTGTCCTAATAAATGTCTACTCATATATTTATTGTAACTAAGGGTTCTCTTAAATACTAGTTTGATGTGTTGTTTTATAAATAAGTTCTACACAAATCAACAAGCATTATAAACTGGATTTTAACATGTATTATTTATTTATGAACAATTTATTATTCTATATATAACACTTCACTTACTGTAATTTGATTTAACAGTATCATTCTATTGTATTTTGCACATACTAGTTAGTTTACCTATAAAAGTCTTCTATCTCATTTATGTTATTATTTAAACATTGTTTTGTTTGTATTGTATGTTTTTAAGTAATTTAGTTCTACTTATAGCTCAAAGTTAAGTAAAGACTGAGTTTTAGTGTTATTAACAGATATGTTCGATTTATAGTGAAATGTTTAATAGTATATACCTTTAAGTAATTCAAATTACTCAACAGTTTTACGTTGTAATTTACTTTATCAGTATCATTCTACTGCATTTCAAAAAAATATCTCAATTCAAGTTACCAAGTCTCATAACAGCAAACAAATTCTTAGTTTAGTATTTATGTGTACTTTAGACTCTTAACTGTTTTTTCATTTAATTAATCCCAATTTACAGTTCCTGCATCATTTGTTTGAATTACACTAGTAGATTACTTACTGAGATTTAAGCGTCGTTAGGCTTGAAAGAAAAAAAACAATGGTTGTGCAAAATGCTTTACCAATATTGGTACATTGCATTCTTAATGGTACAGAACCATATACTTTATCTAAGTAGTATATAAGGAACACTGAATGTAAAAGGTTTATGCCACTTAGACAGAAACTAAGTTAAAATTTTTCAGTTACATAAGTAAGTATTTACGTCTTAAATTGTATAAATAAAGTTTGGACATCTTTTAAATAAGACACTTACAAAATACCGTTTTTGTCCACAATTTTTCAGGTAATTTTGTGATATTTTTTATTTTTACCTATTTACAATTGTTACGTCATGACCCTGAGTCTCATACAGAAAAAACTTAGTAATTTTTACTTACACTTTAGTTGTACATGGATATCGTCTTTAGGATTATCAATTATTAAATTTGTTTCAAATAAGACTAATTCTAAGTACATAAAAAGTGTTGGATAAGGTCTGTCTTAATTAAACTAACAGATACAAACATATATGAATAATATATGCTCTTAAATAAATTACTGCTGCGTATAAAAGAATTTTAATTTTAAATTACAATCAAGTCTTAATAATACTTAATCATTAATTATCATATTGTTGCGCTGGTTTATGTGATTGTTTCTAGTTTTAGTCCACATAAAGTTCTACAAATTGTATGCATTATCATGGTAACGAAAGGTCTTTTTTTAACTATTTAATTTTGGTGTTTATTTTCGACTCAATATTAAATATTACAATATTTAAATTCAAATTAAAGTTTTATGTTTTATAGTATGTATCCTGTGTTTTGCGTACTACAAATGATACAATTTTGTAGTAGACATTCTGGTATTATTCTATAATTAACACTTCAACTTACTTTTTTGTTGTAATTTAATTTAAATTTCAAGTATAGTTTGTGATACTTGATTATGTGGTAACTCATAGTTCGTTTAACTTGAGGTCTAAATTAAACTTTATATTTATAATGAATAGTATACTTTTATTAAAAAAAACGTGCTTTAAGCAGTTTGAATAAATCTCGTTTGTAATTTAATTTAAATTTCAAGTATAGTTTGTGATACTCGATTATGGGGTAACTCATAGTTCGTTTAACTTAAGGTCTAAATGAAACTTTATATTTGTAATGAATAGTATATTTTTATTAAAAAACGTGCTTTAAGCAGTTTGAATGAATTTCGTTTGTAATTTTATTTAAATTTCAAGTATATTTTGTGATACTCGATTATGGGGTAACTCATTGTTCGTTTAACTTGAGGTCTAAATGAAACTTTATATTTGTAATGAATAGTATATTTTTATTAAAAAAACGTGCTTTAAGCAGTTTGAATGAATTTCGTTTGTAATTTAATTTAAATTTCAAGTATATTTTGTGATACTCGATTATGGGGTAACTCATAGTTCGTTTAACTTAAGGTCTAAATGAAACTTTATATTTGTAATGAATAGTATATTTTTATTAAAAAACGTGCTTTAAGCAGTTTGAATGAATCTCGTTTGTAATTTAATTTAAATTTCATGTATATTTTGTGATACTCGATTATGGGGTAACTCATAGTTCGTTTAACTTAAGGTCTTTATAAAACTTTATATTTGTAATGAATAGTATATTTTTATTAAAAAACGTGCTTTAAGCAGTTTGAATGAATCTCTTTTGTAATTTAATTTAAATTTCATGTATATTTTGTGATACTCGATTATGGGGTAACTCATAGTTCGTTTAACTTAAGGTCTAAATGAAACTTTATATTTGTAATGAATAGTATATTTTTATTAAAAAACGTGCTTTAAGCAGTTTGAATGAATCTCGTTTGTAATTTAATTTAAATTTCATGTATATTTTGTGATACTCGATTATGGGGTAACTCATAGTTCGTTTAACTTAAGGTCTTTATAAAACTTTATATTTGTAATGAATAGTATATTTTTATTAAAAAACGTGCTTTAAGCAGTTTGAATGAATCTCTTTTGTAATTTAATTTAAATTTCATGTATATTTTGTGATACTCGATTATGGGGTAACTCATAGTTCGTTTAACTTAAGGTCTAAAGGAAACTTTATATTTGTGATGAATAGTATATTTTTATTAAAAAACGTGCTTTAAGCAGTTTGAATGAATCTCGTTTGTAATTTAATTTAAATTTCAAGTATATTTTGTGATACTCGATTATGGGGTAACTCATAGTTCGTTTAACTTGAGGTCTAAATTAAACTTTATATTTGTAATGAATAGTATATTTTTATTAAAAACGTGCTTTAAGCAGTTTGAATGAATCTCGTTTGTAATTAATTTAAATTTCATGTATATTTTGTGATACTCGATTATGGGGTAACTCATAGTTCGTTTAACTTGAGGTCTAAATTAAACTTTATATTTGTGATGAATAGTATATTTTTATTAAAAAAACATTACAATATTACAAACGAGATTCATTAAAATTGCATTAACCGCATTTTGTTGATAAAAGTATACTAATCATAATAAACATAAAGTTTAATTCAGACCTCAAGTTTAACGAATTATGATATGCTCCATAATCGAGTACAACAAAATATACTTGAAATTTAAATTAAATTACAAACGAGATTCATTAAAATTGGATTAACCTCATTTTGTTGATAAAAGTATACTAATCATAATAAACATAAAGTTTAATTTAGACCTCAAGTTTAACGAATTATGATATGCTCCATAATCGAGTACACAAAATATACCTGAAATTTAAATTAAATTACAAACGAGATTCATTAAAATTGCATTAACCGCATTTTGTTGATAAAAGTATACTAATCATAATTAACATAAACTTAATTTAGACCTCAAGTTTAACGAATTATGATATGCTCCATAATCGAGTACACAAAATATACCTGAAATTTAAATTAAATTACAAACGAGATTCATTAAAATTGGATTAACCGCATTTTGTTGATAAAAAGTATACTAATCATAATAAACATAAAGTTAATTTTAGACCTCAAGTTTAACGAATTATGATATGCTCCATAATCGAGTACACAAAATATACCTGAAATTTAAATTAAATTACAAACGAGATTCATTAAAATTGCATTAACCGCATTTTGTTGATAAAAGTATACTAATCATAATAAACATAAAGTTTAATTTAGACCTCAAGTTTAACGAATTATGATATGCTCCATAATCGAGTACACAAAATATACTTGAATTTTTTCATAAGAGAAGTCTTGTGGCTTATGTTCCATGCCATCTCAAAATGGTCTCTTTCTATTGAACTCGGCACGAAACTGAAAGTCAGTTCCTCCTCCACGCTTCCTTGAGCAGGTCCAAAACCCTCCAACCCAACTTCGCAGCTTGCGACGAGCGGAGTTCTGATCCCTCATCTGACGTCACTTCCAATTCTCTCAGTTCTTCGGTAATTTCCTGAATTTCCTGAAACTATAAAATTGATGTATAAAGCATTATTGAATATTTCTATTATATATATTTGTTGCTTTCGTTTTCTAACATTTTTGGAATGTAAACTCTAGCGTACAGTTTTTTATTTTTATTATTTTTGTAAATTTTCAAATCTTGATCAAAAATGGTGATATCAAGATAAATATCTTCTTTTTTGTTGTTCGAGGTATTAAATTTATATGTTCAATAATATTTTATATGTTTATAACCAATGCTGTAGTTCAACTGACGTTACTAGAAGAATTGAGTTTTTTTGAAAATTATTTTAGTCTGGAAAATTAACAATCAAAACAGACCGAAATAAAAAAGAAACTCTCTGTTTTAATAAAGTTTTCAGTCTGAACAGTCCATAACAATGTAATATTAAACTATTATGCTGATAGTATATTATATTATATTATTAAAATGATAGTTTAAACTTTTCTGGGCTTTAACATAGTGTGCTTCTACTTTAACTTGTAAACTATCTTATATTCACTTTAGAAAAAAATGAAGTATAAAGAGATGCCACAAAAATGTAAAATAAAGATAAAACGTTAACTAAACTTAATATTGAATAACTATAATTACAGGGTTGCCAAATGTTTTTGAGAAATTTCTTCCAGGTTTTCAAAAATACAAGTTTTTGGGTCTATTTTAGTATAAAACTAAGTGTAAGGTAAAAAAAATACTGTCTTATATAGTCTAGCAACATCGAAAAGATACTGTAAAGCTACAAACGTTTAAACAGTTGTCGTTACTTTTATAAACGTCAGAATTCTCAAACAATGGTTTAATACACAATTGGTTATAACGTGAAACGAAAGCTGATTGTTATAAAAAGTCAAATCAAATACAAAGTCAATAAGCGTAATCTTAAGTAACAACGAGAAAGTTTTATACCGCATTTATTAAACTTGGTTTAAAATAGTTGATATGTTTCTAAATTTGAGTTCCGTTATGTTTGAAAAAAGGTTTCAGATGGCAATTATTTTGTTAGCACTTCATAAAAAGTCTATCTCTATTAAGAATATTAAGCAACAGTTTAAATTCTTTAAAGATTAAAGATGCAAGCAATCTGGAACTTTTAACTTGATACACTACTAATATCATGTTTCAACAAAAAATTTAAAAACAAATTAGTAACAAAACTTTGTAGTAATTGTTTATTCAAACAAAAGAATCTAAACAACTCTACAACAAATAGTTTATATTTTTTTAAGTAGTGTAATATTTCTTGAACGGTTTTCAACCGGTTGTTTGTAAAAATTTATAGTTAAAACAATGTAAGCATTATAATGTTTAAAAGTATAAAAATTTTATAATGTTTACCGTTTAAATTATGTGTGAAACTTGGTGGTCTTGGCTAGTTTTATTTCAAGCAGAGAGCACAAAAGTGGTTTATATATGTTGAAAAAACTTTTCGCTTGCTCAAAAGACACTAAATTTATAACATAAAACGCAATTTCTTGCTTAAATATCTACGTAAAAGTTGTTTTAAATATTCTGCACTCATTATCTAAGCACCAAATAAAACTAAAAGAAATATAAAACTACCGTTATGATTAAAAATGTTTACTATTTTTACTTTAATCTAAAAGTAAAGTATGACCTTACATTAAGTAATACATTTATACCGATAGTTGAGAAGTAAACCACGTGTTATACTTGTTCTATCAGCACGACCTAAAAGGATGGAAGCTCTATTCACGCGAATAATATATAAAAATGGACATACCAAGATGAGTAAGAGAAATAAAAAAAAACACTTTAAATGAGTTAGTAAATGTAAAGTGAAACCGTAATTAATATAAATAAAAATAGTAAAATGAGTCATAACAATTATTAATATTTAAAATCATCACAAACTCAACCCTTAATCGTTTTTATATTGTTTCTAAAATTTTTATTGTATTTATTTATTATTTTTTATAAGTATACATTAAAAAAAATCAACAATTACAAACACAGTAAAGCAAGAAAAAGCATTTAAACGTAAATAAAGTATGATTTTCATCCCTTTTTCTTCTTCGGTTAAATAAAATGTAATTTTTTCATTGGTCAATTTACTTTACTATTTGTTGATGTCATCATATATATTATCATTATATCGTTTTATTGTTATAAAAAATTCATATGTAGGTCTAACTAATACCTTCCAACACTTATTTTTTTGAAAAATATCAAGCTAGATTTTGAGATATAGCTAAAATATAGATTAAAATACAGTAGTTTTTGATAACAAAGTAAAAAAATTTGAATATTAAAACGCATTTGAAATGTGTAGTAACTTTTGAGTTGTGGCTAGATATAATTATTTTACGAAATTGAATAACTGTGCACCCTTCATAATCATATGGCATAAAAATCTCCTAAACAAAATATAATTAAGTTTTAGTAAAAAATATGACAACTTTGTTAAACAAAAACTTAAAAATATTAGTAGACCACTAAATTAGTTGTAAGTTAATCGAGTATGCTTTTCATCTTCGTTTTTACATTAATTATTATACGTAAAACATTATAATACATTAAAAGTTTTTTTTTACTATAAATAACTTCGCAGCTTGCAGTATAGCTTAACAGTATAACTTCGCAGCTTGCGACGAGCGGAGTTCTGACCCTCATCTGACGTCACATCCAATTCTCTCAGTTCTTCGGTAATTTCCTGAATATCCTGATATTCCAGAACATCTTGTCAAAACAGAACAGTTCGTGTGAGTTAAAATTTGTGAAAAACATTTAAACTTTCCTGGTACCCAAGTAAAAGGTAACCAAAAAAGTTGCGACTCTTTAACCAAAAGGTTCTTCCAACACACCAACTTCTAGGAGCGAGTATTTTTAGCTTTACTTTTATCGCTCAATAAACAATATAATAATTTTGTTACAAAGTGTTTTATTTATTAAATTATACTAAAAAGTTGCTCTAAATAAAATCAAAGTAAAGTTGTAGAAGTAAATTAAGAAAATAATTTGTTACTGGAATGGAAGATATCAAAATTAAACTCTGTTTTAGCTTGTAAACCATTGTTTAAAATAAAGTAAACGAAAAAAATTATTATCAAATATTTCATTTACCCAAGAAAAAAACAACACAACAAGAGCTTATATGTAAAATTAGTTAGAAATGAGTGTTATGTTGAGTGGAGTAAAAGTTTTAACGAATATATAAATATTTTTTAAATTAAATAAAATGTGACCGTGCAGTAAGATAAAACTATACTGCAAATATAAGTTTTTATGTGAAAAAAAAAACTGCTATATTCTTGTAAGCTTTTTTGTGGGTACAGTTTTGGCATATCTGTTTATAAAACTGTTTGATTGTTTTAATAGTCATAAATAAATATTTTCTAACTCACAAAAACCGACATTAATAATAGATTTTACAAATAACAAATATAATAAGAAATTATAAGACTAGAAGTTTAAAAAAAAATTGTTTTACTCGTGAAAAATAACGCTCTTGTTCTATAATTCTCATTTTTCATCGTTAATATAAAGTTTTAGGTATTTTTTTGCATAGAATTTTATGCCCAAAATGATGGAGACATTTGTTTTTAAGTATTGGCAAGTTTAAAATAAAAATAAATAAAATTTCAAAAATAAAACTTACCTGTTCATTTTTATTCAATTTTGTTGCTCAAAAATTTGCATAAATTTTCATATTTATAGTTTTGTCTAGTTTTCAGATAATAACTACTTAAGCTTGTTTATATCAGTTAGGTAAACTTGCTGTTCTTATTATAACAAAACTGCTTATTGAGTTGAATACTTAAATTAATGAAAGTTTACAAAAATAATTCTAAATAAAATACTTTCAATAAACATTTGTGTTCAATTGTTTTGCTAAAATAATCAACTTAATTGTGTTTTGCTTGTTGAATAAATTCGTTTGTATACTCTTGTGTTATACATTTATTATTTTTAACAAGTTATATAGTTTTACATTTAACGTTTGTTTACCTTTATAAGTTTAATTGTTTATACAAAACCTTTAAATTTAAACATAAGTTTAAAACTGAAATTAAAAATGTAGCACAGATATTTGTTATCAACATAGTTCAAATATTAGCATCTGCTATTTGTTTTAACTTTTATTTCATATGTTGTTGAAAAATATAAGTTTGAAAGATCCTCTAAAACAAGCAATAAATGTAATTTAAAGTTCTATTTTGCTTATTTTTCATGATTTTTATAAACTGTTTGGTGTTTTTTGAAGCAGGTGCTCAACATGATGGTAAATTTCATTTAAAATTAAAATCAGGTTTAAAAAAAACAAAAAGTTTTAAAACAGGTTAAAGTTTTCAAAGGTAGAGAAAATAAAATAAATTTTCCTGTTTAAATTTTCATTCAGTTTCCATAATTTATAATGACTACAGCTGGTTAGGTCTTAAGATAAAAACTGCTTTTTTATAGAGTTTATTAATGTAATTAGTTCTTTAACAGTTTATTAAAGACTTTTTACTTTGCTAACAGTTTTAATAGTGTTTTGATAAGTATTAATATAGTTTGTAAAGTTAAGCTTAAACATTGGTGTCTGTATAAGTATTTATTCTCATACTTATTGCAACTAAATGTTCTCTTTAATACTAGAGTTAAGAATTATTTTATAAATAAGTATTACACTAATCAATAAGAAATAAGTTTTATTAACTAGTTTTAAGTAACTTTTAATGTAAATTATAGCTGTTAGCTCAAGTATTAAGTAAGATAATGTTAGGTTAGTGGGTTAGTTTTATCATTATGATTTAAATGACAAACATAAAATAGTTTTTGTATATAAAAAGTTAATCTTTACTTTAGTGAAACTTGAAAATAATACTGAAATAACTATGATAAAATGAAATACCTTTCGTTAAAACCTACATATAGCAATAAGTTCACATATATTTAATTTTGAATGTTACTGACTTAAGTATCATGATAAAGTTTATATGTAAGTTAAATGATAAATAAAATGAGCAGGTTTTTCCATCAGGAACAGTATGTAATTTAAAAACACAA
Source organism: Thalia democratica (assembly GCF_965202585.1). Lineage (NCBI taxonomy): Eukaryota > Metazoa > Chordata > Thaliacea > Salpida > Salpidae > Thalia > Thalia democratica. The sequence continues at coordinate 21,912 of NW_028139772.1, read as the reverse complement.
TACTATGATTACTTGTGTTACAGTTTTAAGAGTTCATTAAAAAATTCTATTAGAGCTAAACTAGTTCAACTGTTCTGCAGCTCACAAGTTTTTATTCAAATAGCTTGAATTTAATACTGTTTTGAAAAAGTTAATTAAGTAAACAATAGTGTTCACAAGTTAAAAGTTCACATTATCAAGTTATTTGACTATAAATAGAAATACAGTCAAATCATATAGATAACTTTGTCAGTGTACACATCAAATAAAAACTATTTTTCTGTCAAGTAGTACACTTATCTATAAACTTGATGAAATGTTTTTATTGTATGCCATAACTTACATTAAACTTTTTAATTAAGTCAAATTAAGCTAAATTTAAGTCATGTAAAAATAAACTGTTGACCAAATTAAAAGTACAGAGTTTGTAAAATTAAGCTTTAATGTGTGCGTAAATTTTTATTCACATACTTGTTTTAAGGTGTTTTTAATACTAGAGTGATGTATTCTTTTATAAATATGTACACAAACCAACAGGTTTCCATAAAAAGTAGCTTACTAATCAATCACAAGTTTACTGTGATTGTATTAAATTAACGCCTTTATTTTAGTCATTTATATTTACTCATGTAAGTAATGTTTTGTTTAAGCAGTTAATGAATAGATACAAATGTATACCTTTAAACTAAAACAAAGATTTAAAGCTGAAATTAAAAATATTGCAGACATATTTGTTATGAACGCAGTTCGAATACTAGTATCTGCTGATTGTTTTTAAACCCTTTCATGCAAAAAGATACAAGTTTGAAAAATCAAACAATTCAAATTCAAAGCTTTGAAGTTTTTAATCCTTATTTTTCATCCTTTTTATAAAGTGTTTGGTGTTTTTTGAAGCAGAATTCGGCGCTTGACATGATGGTAAATATTATTTTTGAAAAAAACTAGGTTTAAAAAAATTATAGCGAAAAGTTTAAAATCAGCTTAAAACTTTCTAAGTGAGAGAAGAGAGAACCCGTGTATGTCACCAAGCGAATTTTTTGCACCAAGTTTTTATTTGTTACGTAATTATAAAAAATTGTGTTTGCAGAAATTTTTCATGAAAATTGCATTCATTAGTAAAATGTTTTCTTACTGGTAGCAGCTCTTGTCATTTTTTTTTTAAACTTTACTTTCATAAATTATTTTAGAGTTTACCTTCTATATATTTTTTTTAAGTAATAAAAGGTAGTAAAAGCAGATACATAAAATCAATTACTTGGTTTGAAAAAAAATCAGCATTGTCTTTAACAGTTGAAACTTAAACTGTTTATGCTTGAAAAAGGTACATAAAACAAATTGTGATGCCTGTATGTTTTAAAAGTATCTTGAATCAACAGTCTTCTACTCTAACCATGTGACTCATTATCTTTTTTTTTCATGACTTAAGAGAAAAGTCTTTATCTTTATGTTGAAAAAGTGTCTCAAATCAACAGTCTGCTACAATTTATTAGTAATCCTGTGTTTCTATTTAATCATAGTTGCACTGAAAGGTTTTTATTAAGCACAAGCAAATCGGGCATCTTCTATTTTGATTGTTAAATTATTTTAGAGTTTACCTTTTTATATGTTTTTTTTAAGTAATTAAAGGTACTAAAAGCAGATAAATCAAATCAATTACTTGGTTTGAAAAAAATCAGCATTGTCTTTAACAGCTGAAACTTAAACTGTTTATGCTTGAAAAAAATGTACATAAAACAAATTGATAATGTCTGTATGTTTAATAAGTATCTTGAATCAACAGTCTTCTACTCAAACCATGTGATTCATTACCTTTTTTTCATGATTTCAGAGAAAAGTCTTTATCTTTATGTTGAAAAAGTGTCTCAAATCAACAGTCTGCTACAATTTATTAGTAATCCTGTGTTTCTATTTAATCATAGTGATTCTACAGCAATCATCTATACCATATTCTTGCCACTAACCTTCTTGTGGCAATTTAAATATCAGGTCTGTTCTTGGTTTACTGCTCTTACTGAGGTAAGTGCTTTATATGTTATACAAAATAGTTAATGTTAAGATGATAAATGTCATATAAGATAATTTTTTAGGGTTGCCAACACTTAATTTATTAGTAGTGCTCAGGTTTTAATACTTAATAATTAGTTGTTTCATTAAATATTGTCGTTAATTTTGTAAATGTAGAATACCATTAGTATAAATTAGTGCTCAAAATCGACTGATATCAAGTATAAGTGAAGTACATAACACATTAGCAGTGCTGCTTAGTTTCTAATTTTAATAAAGTTAAGATGAAATTTGGTTTAATAGAGTACAGTTTTTGAATAAAAGAGTGGCAGCCCTGGTACTTATTAAAATTATGAATTAATTACAATGAAAGTTTTAGATTAAAAAATATCCTATAGAGTATAGTGTTTCTAAAGTGTGTGAAAGTAACTAAAGAGCTGTTACTATTAAACATTATTAGCTTTTCTATATGTCTAAAGTTATGTGTTGTTAATCTTTATAAATAAATTTCAATATAAATGTTCAATTATCAATATAGAGCTAAAAATCAAGCTGATATAAGTCTGAATGTTACAAGCTTTAAAGTTAAGTAGTTAATTTGCACACTTATAGAGACACATTGATGTTAATTTCTAAAGTAAATGTTTTGTTATTATAATGTTTTTATCCACTAAGAAATTAAAGCTATAGTGTAAAATGATTCTGTATAAGTGACATATTTTGTTACCTGTGAACATATAGGAACACAAACAACATTCAGGCAGCTTGATCAACTGCCTGATGTTTAGTGTTTTTATATGTTTACATAACTAAGTTAGATAAGAGTCTGGTTTGTTTCAGTCACTTGTAATGATTATAGTTAACAGTAATAATAAAATTCAAAGTTTTGTTATGATAAGAAAACTGTAACTAGCTGACAAAAACCAGACTGTTATATGACTATGTATGATCTTTATAAAAAGACTATATTGTACAGATATTTTAAACTTATTTTTTTAGAGTACTTGAAAATAGTCTTTGTTTTGAATTTTAATTGTGACATTATAAAATATTATATCATAAGCATTTGTTTTATCTTCACTTGACACAATGTGTAGCATTAAATAAGTTGTTTTTTGTTAGTTTAATTCCAATAAAATAAACACTTTGATATACTATTAGATAATGTCACCATAAAAGTTCTAAGAAAGACTATTTAAACAATTAATATGCAAGTATGCTAACCATTTTTTCTAAACATAAAACACTGTCAAAAACTATTGAAAACAAAATGAAATATAATTTTCAGTTAAATATTTTTATAATTATATTGTATAGCAACTCTGTTGTTGGTTAATAGTTACTTAAAAAGAGTTTTTGACAGTAGTGGTTTAGATTTGAATATGTTAGTTGCATGTATAGAAATTGAATAAGGTAAGAATGTGTATATTTTAAGTGGGCCGGCTGCAGTTGTAAGGTTTTGTATGTGTTTTAAATCATAACATTATGCAAATGATGTAAAGTGATAAATCAGCAGAATGTTACCAAAATTTTAATACAAACCCTTTCCCTAACCCAAGTAACATATTAGCCAATCAGAAGCGACCTTAGAACTGCAGCCGCACCTTATAAGCCAACTTAGAACTATTTAAGATGCAAGTAGTTAACAAATTTTAAAATGAACAAAAAGTTCTTTATTGCTCACATAAAGGATTATGTCTAAACTGATACTGTAACCATTTAATTTAGGCTCTGAACCATAAGTTTAGAACGTGATTTTAATAAAATAAATACATCTATAAGAAGTAATATATTAAGGCCCCCCACACAAATTTTTTCACAAATGGGGATTTCCCCAAAGTGAAAATGTGGGGGGAAAATTTTTGAGATTGATAAAAAAAATTATTTTAAAGGCATTTCGCCGGCTCCGCCGGCGAAAAATTTTTCACTTTTACTCCCAACCATTTTTTCTTAAAAACCTAATTACGCTTGGAGCCCAGTTAGTAAGCCTGACAGCCAAACCAGATAAAAGTGTGGTACTGAGCTCTAAGAAGTAGTTGGGTTTTGAGTTAAAGTGGTAGCGGACAGCTTTCGTTATTTGTGCATAAGTCCCTTCCGCTGCGAGTTCTCTTCGAGAACTCTTGCTCCAGGGACTTTTGCACAAATAACGAAAGCCGTCCTTTAGGCCGCGTCCTTATGCTGGTCGGCACCTAATTAGTTTTTTGTTTGATGTACGAGTAGTTACGCAAGTTCTTTTAGTATGTTATTTTTCTCTTATACACTTGTGAGTATCCATATGTATGATTGATATTAAAAACATCTGAATTACAGTAAAGTTTTATGTTTTATAGTATATAACATTGATGTAGTACTCCAAATGGTACAGTTTTGGAGTAGACAATCAATTTATTATTCTATATAGAACACTTCACTTACTGTAATTTGATTTACTAATATCGTTCTATTGTATTTTGTCTCATAAATTTACCAGTTGTACATACCAGTTAGTTAACCTAATAAGATAGAGTAGTCTTCTATCTATTTTATGTTATTGTTTAAACAAGCCTTAGCTTTATTGTTTTGTTTGTATTGTACTTTGTTAAGTAATTTGATTCTACTTATAGCTCAAAGTTAAGTAAAGACTGAACAGAGTTTTAGTGTTATTTACAGATATGTTTAATAGTATATATCCATTAGTGATTCGAATTATTCAAAAGTAACACAACATTTTTTCGTTGTAGTTTACTTTATCAGTATCATTCTATTGCAATTCAAAAAGTTATATTATTTAAGTGACCTAGTCTCATAAACAGCAAATAAATTCTTAGTTTAGTACTAAATTATACTTTAGACCAGCAGTTCTTAACTTTTTTTGATGTTTTACTTGGATCAGTTCCTGTATCATTTGTTTGAGTTACACTAGTAGATTACTTACTGAGATTTAAGCGTCGTTAGCCTTGAAAGAGGTAAACGATGGTTGTGTAAAATATGCTATTAATGTTGGTACATTGCATTCTTAATGGTACAGAACTATATACTTTTGTAAGTAGTATATCTAAGGTTTAAGTATGTGGAAGGTTTATGCCACTTAGACAGAAACTAAGCTAAAATTCTCCATTTACATAAGTAAGTATTTAAGTCTTAAATTGTATAAATAAAGTTTGGACATCTTTTAAATTAGACACTTACATGTCCACAAATTTTCAGGTAATTTTGTAATATTTTTTGTTTTCACCTACTTACAATTATTACGTCATGACCCTGTAGTCGCATACAATATAAACTAAGTAATTTTTACTTACACATTAGTTGTATATGGACATATCTTTTGGATTGTAAATTATTAACTTTGTTTTAAATAAGACTTATTGTATGTACATAATAAGTAATGGATAAGGTGTATCTTACTTAAACTAACAGATACAAACATTTAACGTTTTAACTTGAGGTTATATTTGAGTTGTTTTAAATAACAGTTTTTGTAGTGCCATTTAAGCCAAGGTTTAAGTCTTCACGATTGTTGATGTATATTATATGTTTTCTAATGTCTTATATCTAAGCATAAATTTGCTGTCAATCAATTTGAAAGACACTAGTATCTTATCTTCATACTCTCTCTCTCTCTCTCTTGTAACATCTTACTTTGCAATTTTAAGCACAGTAGAAAGACGCAAACTAGCTTTCGACAGCAACCGAGAGCTGCTTTTGTTTTCCAGTTTAACTGCGGGCTCGACAAACACTTGTTGGCTTTACGAATGAGTTTTCTCAGGTCACGTGTCTTGTTATGTACCTCTCGAATCGTTGCATCAGTTAGCACGCAATAGTCATCTTTTACTTTTCTGCTTTAAAGGATCAAAAGTAATTTATAGCCGATATATGCTCTCATTTTCTTCAGATGAATTGCTCGAGTTGTCCATGTCCATACTTCTAAAAAAATATAGTAGTTCATATTGAGAATTAATATGCTTAACATTTCTTTTATAGTAACTCTCATTTTGAAAACCGTCGATTACTTAGTCAACGCTTAAACATTGTTCGTTTGAAATTTCTAGTTATTTCTCCAAATTTGCGTTGAAAATCTCTGAAAAGAAACAAAAATCACAAAACTGGGAAATTACCCATTGTTGATACAAGAAGCTTCTAGCAGAAGTTGACAATTGTGTTGAAATGTGACATTTTTCCAAATTATGGCAAGTAGAAGACTTCAAAGTTGGTCAAACATATGCTCATCGGATTTCAAGTGCAAAAACCTACAAGTTTTAAAGGTATTAGAAAAACCAAATAGTTCAAATTCAAAGCTTTGAAGTTTTAAAGCTCTATTTTGCTTATTTTTCATCGTTTTAATAACTTTTTTGGTGTTTTTTAGCATGAAATTTTCCGCAAAGAACGATGGAAATGCTTATTTTTAATTATTGCCAAGTTTAAAACGAAAATGAAAAAAATCAAAAAAAAAAGCTTTACTCGTTCATAATCATTCAATTTTGTTGCATAAAAATTTGCATAAATTTAAATAATTACAGTCTACTTAGAAGAAGACATCTTTTTTATAAAGTCTACTAATTTAGTTAGTTCTTTTACAGTTAATTAAACAATACTTACTTTGACTAACAGTTTCATTAATAGTTTTGTACGTGTTAATATATTTTGTAAAGTTAAGTTACCCCTTGGTGTCCGTAAAAACATTTATTCACATGTTTATTGCAGCATAAATGTAATTGACCTGAAATGTTTATGGTGTTGAATATTAAAACTAATAGAAGTTTACTAAAACAAACATAAAATAAGGTTTAATAAAAATTTGTTCTAAAAAAGTCAACTTGATTTAATGAAAGGAAAAGTGCACTTTTATTTTAATAAATATATTTGTTAGTTTACTCTTGTGTTACACATTTATTGTTGTAAATAAGTTATATAGTTTTTACATTAATGTTTATTTGGGTTTTAGACATTTAACTGTTTATAAAAACCTTTAAGTTTAAACAGAAGCTGAAAAGTCGAAAAGAAGTCTTTAAAGCTGAAATTAAAATTTGGCAGAAATATTTGTCATCAACATATTTCAAATTTTCTGAATATCGAAGCGTTTAATAAGTTTCGTTCTTTCATTTAGATTTAAGCAACAAAAATCAAAACTGCGTTTAATATGTACACTGGCTCTGCTTATGCAGCTTTTGAATGAAAGATTTTCAAATATCAAAATTCGCGTAAAAGTTTTGTACAAAACAAACAGCCATATCTTTGTACGTGTATTTCAAGTGAAGAGTATAACAACCATTTATAGTAAAGTTAGAAAGCAATAGCTAAATAAACTTGTTTAAAATTAAAGTTACTTATATTTTTTTGCACTTACGAGGTCTCTTAACGAAACATAGTTGGCAACATAGAGTCTTAAAGCAATTAAATATAATATTTCTCCTCTAGTAATTGATATCTCTTTAGTTGTTTTGTAAAAATCAAAGCATTAAGTAACTTTATATACCAGCATTAAGGTCATCTCACAGGTGGTTGTGTAGTGCAGTGATTGTCTACCCGTTCAGTGAGCCGGAGGCAGCGAGATCGAGTCCAGCGATCGGCAGTTTTTGAAAATAAAACTTTACTAAATTCTTTTAGGTTGAATTGTTCAGTATCTTAAATTGTTCTATAACCTATAAATTTTTTTGACCTTATGTTATTTAAACTTAAAATTAAGTTAAACAATAAAACTTATTAACGTTAATATAATATAAAAGCTTATATTCGAACTTCTTAAAAAGTATTTTCGTTTAGACTTAAGCAACAAAAATCAAAACTGCCTTTAATACACTTGCTATGTTTATGCAAGAGCTTAATAAACTTGTTTAAAATTAATGTATTCTATATTTTTCGCACTTACGACGTCTTTTACCGAAACATAGGTTGCATCATAAAGTCTTGAATGAATAAAATATAATATTTCTTCTCAAGTAATTGAGATCTCTTTATTTGTTTTGTAAAAATCAAAGCATAAAGTACTTTATTAACTTTATATACCATCATTGAATCCAATCTACAAGTGGCAGTGTGGTTCAGCGATTGTCAACCCGCTCTAAGAGCCGTAGGTAGTGAGATCGAATCCAGCGATCAGCAGTTTTTGCTGATAAATTTTTAGCCAATTATTTCAGCTTAAATTGTCCAGTATCTTATGTCTTTGTATCGGTATAGTATCTTTAACCTTTTTATGTACAAATGTAGCTTGTACAAGAGATATGACTAAACTATAAACGATTTAATTTCAAAAAGGTGCGTTCTTACAGTTGTTCTTCCGGGACAGAATGTTTTTATAAATATCAACGAATAGAATTCAAACATTGAATAAAATAAATCTAACGTCATTATAAACAAACACAAAGAACTGAAATAGTCTAAATTTTAAAACATCAAAACTGTTTTCCTTGTAACGTCTTAAGCTTTTTATTTACATCAATAGTTTAATGTTGTATTTATACATGACAGCTTCAAATTAACTCCATTGTGCTTATTCCAATAAAATATTTTGGGTTTCATTGATAGTTGCCAAACTTTATATTCAATTTTAGGCATAAGCACTATAGATTTGTGAACAATTTGATGATATAATAAACTAATTAAGTTATATGCACTTAAGCATTGTTTTGTAACTGAAGATGTTTTGTATAAATAAACATTGTACAAAAGCTATAATGAAAAACATAAAACGTTTAAAACTTTTCAGAAACGTTTATAATGATTAGTTTATAATGATAAGTATATTTTTATCAAAAAAATGTGCTTAAAGCAATTTTAATGAATCTCGTTTGTAATTTAGTTTAAATTTCAAGCATATTTTGTGATACTTGATAATGGAGTATCTTATAATTTCTTAAACTTGAGGTCTAAATTAAACTTTATATTTTTAATGATTAGTATGTTTTGACTAAAAAAAATAAATAAACGAATAACTTGTTATAAAACTCATAAAAAAATTCTCACGTAGTTTTATGTAACTATTAAAACGGATAATAAACTGATTTTTTATTTTTTATTCAACAACAACATCTAAACTTCATTCTATTTTTCTGACAGGTTTAGATAAACTTGTATTATCCTTGTCGATTTTAAAAGAATAAAATGGAAGGTGAATTTTGTTGATTTTTTTTTAACTTCTAAATATAAATAAATAATCTTAATGAAAATAAACTTTCAAATAATTAATTTTTGTCTTTTTTAAAACAGATAGTAAATACTATTAGCATTTTTTTTCTTGCTTTAAATTAAAACCGTTGGAGTTAAGTATGTATTTAGACAAAAATAGTTTATTATTTTAATCATCTAAACTTTCTATAATTCAAAATATACATTTTTATTCATAAAAATTCAACATATTTTAACTAATTGTGAGTATATTTAAACATGCTGAATTGTTTAGTACTTACAAGTGTATGTATTAATAAAATATTTATTTTTATTTCAACTTTTATTCTAAATCTGTAGTTCAGAAACAAAAAACCTGTTTTTTATTGAGATTTTATTTGTTTCCTGAAGTAAAACAAACAAAAAATGTTAGCCTTTTACTATTTCGTGTTTTTTATTGTTTTTGAGAACAAAATTGGTATACTATATTTTTACTTTTAAACTTATAACTTACACAACTATTGAAAAAATTTACGAACGTAAGCATTGTTAAATAAAACAGTATTTAGTATTATTTTTGAGTTTGTTTTACTGTTTTTAGTGGCGTATTTATTTAGTATCACAAAACCAGGCTTCGTTAAAGTTACATAATTCTAACAATCGGTTAACAGTCAAGCTTTTCATTTATAAAGTGAATTTTTAAGCTGATTGAAAAACAGCTGATAAAGTTATAACTTCCTTACTAGATTTACTTAAAATTTGTGAAAAACACGTAAACTTTCCTGGTACCCAAGTAAAAGGTAACCAAAAAAGTTGCGACTCTTTAACCAAAAGGTTCTTCCAACACACCAACTTCTAGGAGCGAGTATTTTTAGCTTTACTTTTATAATAAACAATATAATAATTTTGTTACAAAGTGTTTTATTTATTAAATTATACTAAAAAGTTGCTCTAAATAAAATCAAAGTAAAGTTGTAGAAGTAAATTAAGAAAATAATTTGTTAAAATAATATTAAACTATTATGCTGATAGTATATTATATTATATTATTAAAATGATAGTTTAAACTTTTCTGAACTTTAACATAGTGTGCTTCTACTTTAACTTGTAAACTAACTTATATTCACTTTAGAAAAAAATGAAGTATAAAGAGATGCCACAAAAATGTAAAATAAAGATAAAACGTTAACTAAACTTAATATTGAATAACTATAATTACAGGGTTGCCAAATGTTTTTGAGAAATTTCTTCCAGGTTTTCAAAAATACAAGTTTTTGGGTCTATTTTAGTATAAAACTAAGTGTAAGGTAAAAAAATACTGTCTTATATAGTCTAGCACGATCGAAAAGATACTGTAAAGCTACAAACGTTTAAACAGTTGTCGTTACTTTTATAAACGTGAGAATTCTCAAACAATGGTTTAATACACAATTGGTTATAACGTGATACGAAAGCTGATTTTTATAAAAAGTCAAATCAAATACAAAGTCAATAAGCGTAATCTTAAGTAACAACGAGAAAGTTTTATACCGCATTTATTAAACTTGGTTTAAAATAGTTGATATGTTTCTAAATTTAAGTTTCATTATGTTCCAAAAAAGGTTTCAGATGGCAACTATTTTGTTAGCACTTTATAAAAAGTCTATCTCTATTAAGAATATTAAGCAACAGTTTAAATTCTTTAAAGATTAAAGATGCAAGCAATCTGGAACTTTTAACTTGATACACTACTAATATCATGTTTCAACAAAAAATTTAAAACAAGGATTAGTAACAAAACTTTGTAGTAATTGTTTATTCAAACAAAAGAATCTAAACAACTCTACAACAAATAGTTTATATTTTTCTAAGTAGTGTAATATTTCTTGAACGGTTTTCAACCGGTTGTTTGTAAAAATTTATAGTTAAAACAATGTAAGCATTATAATGTTTAAAAGTATAAAAATTTTATAATGTTTACCGTTTAAATTATGTGTGAAACTTGGTGGTCTTGGCTAGTTTTATTTCAAGCAGAGAGCACAAAAGTGGTTTATATATGTTGAAAAAATTTTGCGCTTGCTCAAAAGAGCATAAATTTATAATATACCATTCAATTTTTTGCTTAATTGTATACGTAATAGTTATTTAAAACATAATGCCCTCCCTATCTAAGCACCAAATAAAACTAAAAAAATATAAAACTACCGTTATGATTAAAAATGTTTACTATTTTTACTTTAAGCTACAGTAAAGTATGACCTTACATTAAGTAATACATTTATACCGATAGTTGAGAAGTTAACCACGTGTTATACTTGTTCTATCAGCACGACCTAAAAGGATGGAAGCTCTATTCACGCGAATAATATATAAAAATGGACATACCAAGATGAGTAAGAGAAATAAAAAAAAACACTTTAAATGAGTTAGTAAATGTAAAGTGAAACCGTAATTAATATAAATAAAAATAGTAAAATGAGTCATAACAGTTATTAATATTTAAAATCATCACAAACTCAACCCTTAATCGTTTTTATATTGTTTCTAAAATTTTTATTGTATTTATTTATTATTTTTTATAAGTATACATTAAAAAAAATCAACAATTACAAACACAGTAAAGCAAGAAAAAGCATTTAAACGTAAATAAAGTATGATTTTCATCCCTTTTTCTTCTTCGGTTAAATAAAATGTAATTTTTTCATTGGTCAATTTACTTTACTATTTGTTGATGTCATCATATATATTATCATTATATCGTTTTATTGTTATTATTTATATAAAAATTCATATGTAGGTCTAACTAATACCTTCCAACACTTATTTTTTTGAAAAATATCAAGCTAGATTTTGAGATATAGCTAAAATATAGATTAAAATACAGTAGTTTTTGATAACAAAGTAAAAAAAATTGAATATTAAAACGCATTTGAAATGTGTAGTAACTTTTGAGTTGTGGCTAGATATAATTATTTTACGAAATTGAATAACTGTGCACCCTTCATAATCATATGGCATAAAAATCTCCTAAACAAAATATAATTAAGTTTTAGTAAAAAATATGACAACTTTGTTAAACAAAAACTTAAAAATATTAGTAGACCACTAAATTAGTTGTAAGTTAATCGAGTATGCTTTTCATCTTCGTTTTTACATTAATTATTATACGTAAAACATTATAATACATTAAAAGTTTTTTTTTTACTATAAATAACTTCGCAGCTTGCAGTATAGCTTAACAGTATAACTTCGCAGCTTGCGACGAGCGGAGTTCTGACCCTCATCTGACGTCACTTCCAATTCTCTCAGTTCTTCGGTAATTTCCTGAATATCCTGATATTCCAGAACATCTTGTCAAAACAGAACAGTTCGTGTGAGTTAAAATTTGTGAAAAACATTTAAACTTTCCTGGTACCCAAGTAAAAGGTAACCAAAAAAGTTGCGACTCTTCAACCAAAAGGTTCTTCCAACACACCAACTTCTAGGACCGAGTATTTTTAGCTTTACTTTTATCGCTCAATAAACAATATAATAATTTTGTTACAAAGTGTTTTATTTATTAAATTATACTAAAAAGTTGCTCTAAATAAAATCAAAGTAAAGTTGTAGAAGTAAATTAAGAAAATAATTTGTTACTGGAATGGAAGATATCAAAATTAAACTCTGTTTTAGCTTGTAAACCATTGTTTAAAATAAAGTAAACGAAAAAAATTATTATCAAATATTTCATTTACCCAAGAAAAAAACAACACAACAAGAGCTTATATGTAAAATTAGTTAGAAATTAGTGTTATGTTGAGTGGAATAAAAGTTTTAACGAATATATAAATATTTTTTAAATTAAATAAAATGTGACCGTGCAGTAAGATAAAACTATACTGCAAATATAAGTTTTTATGTGAAAAAAAAAACTGCTATATTCTTGTAAGCTTTTTTGTGGGTACAGTTTTGGCATATCTGTTTATAAAACTGTTTGATTGTTTTAATAGTCATAAATAAATATTTTCTAACTCACAAAAACCGACATTAATAATAGATTTTACAAATAACAAATATAATAAGAAATTATAAGACTAGAAGTTTAAAAAAAAATTGTTTTACTCGTGAAAAATAACGCTCTTGTTCTATAATTCTCATTTTTCATCGTTAATATAAAGTTTTAGGTATTTTTTTGCATAGAATTTTATGCCCAAAATGATGGAGACATTTGTTTTTAAGTATTGGCAAGTTTAAAATAAAAATAAATAAAATTTCAAAAATAAAACTTACCTGTTCATTTTTATTCAATTTTGTTGCTCAAAAATTTGCATAAATTTTCATATTTATAGTTTTGTCTAGTTTTCAGATAATAACTACTTAAGCTTGTTTATATCAGTTAGGTAAACTTGCTGTTCTTATTATAACAAAACTGCTTATTGAGTTGAATACTTAAATTAATGAAAGTTTACAAAAATAATTCTAAATAAAATACTTTCAATAAACATTTGTGTTCAATTGTTTTGCTAAAATAATCAACTTAATTGTGTTTTGCTTGTTGAATAAATTCGTTTGTATACTCTTGTGTTATACATTTATTATTTTTAACAAGTTATATAGTTTTACATTTAACGTTTGTTTACCTTTATAAGTTTAATTGTTTATACCTTTAAATTTAAACATAAGTTTAAAACTGAAATTAAAAATGTAGCACAGATATTTGTTATCAACATAGTTCAAATATTAGCATCTGCTATTTGTTTTAACTTTTATTTCATATGTTGTTGAAAAATATAAGTTTGAAAGATCCTCTAAAACAAGCAATAAATGTAATTTAAAGTTCTATTTTGCTTATTTTTCATGATTTTTATAAACTGTTTGGTGTTTTTTGAAGCAGGTGCTCAACATGATGGTAAATTTCATTTAAAATTAAAACCAGGTTTAAAAAAAACAAAAAGTTTTAAAACAGGTTAAAGTTTTCAAAGGTAGAGAAAATAAAATAAATTTTCCTGTTTAAATTTTCATTCAGTTTCCATAATTTATAATGACTACAGCTGGTTAGGTCTTAAGATAAATACTGCTTTTTTATAGAGTTTATTAATGTAATTAGTTCTTTAACAGTTTATTAAAGACTTTTTACTTTGCTAACAGTTTTAATAGTGTTTTGATAAGTATTAATATAGTTTGTAAAGTTAAGCTTAAACATTGGTGTCTGTATAAGTATTTATTCTCATACTTATTGCAACTAAATGTTCTCTTTAATACTAGAGTTAAGAATTATTTTATAAATAAGTATTACACTAATCAATAAGAAATAAGTTTTATTAACTAGTTTTAAGTAACTTTTAATGTAAATTATAGCTGTTAGCTCAAGTATTAAGTAAGATAATGTTAGGTTAGTGGGTTAGTTTTATCATTATGATTTAAATGACAAACATAAAATAGTTTTTGTATATAAAAAGTTAATCTTTACTTTAGTGAAACTTGAAAATAATACTGAAATAACTATGATAAAATGAAATACCTTTCGTTAAAACCTACATATAGCAATAAGTTCTAAGTGATAAAAAAAATTATTTTAAAGGCATTTCGCCGGCTCCGCCGGCGAAAAATTTTTCACTTTTACTCCCAACCATTTTTTCTTAAAAACCTAATTACGCTTGGAGCCCAGTTAGTAAGCCTGACAGCCAAACCAGATAAAAGTGTGGTACTGAGCTCCAAGAAGTAGTTCGGTTTTGAGTTAAAGTGGTGGCGGACAGCTTTCGTTATTTGTGCATAAGTCCCTTCCGCTGCGAGTTCTCTTCGAGAACTCTTGCTCCAGGGACTTTTGCACAAATAACGAAAGCCGTCCTTTAGGCCAGGTCCTTATGCTGGTCGGCACCTAATTAGTTTTTTGTTTGATGTACGAGTAGTTACGCAAGTTCTTTTAGTATGTTATTTTTCTCTTATACACTTGTGAGTATCCATATGTATGATCGATATTAAAAACATCTGAATTACAGTAAAGTTTTATGTTTTATAGTATATAACATTGATGTAGTACTCCAAATGGTATAGTTTTGGAGTAGACAATCAATCTATTATTCTATATATAACACTTCACTTATTGTAATTTAATTTGTTAACATTATTCTATTGTAATTTGTCTCATAAATTTACTAGTTGTACATACCAGTTAGTTAACCTAATAAGATAGAGTAGTCTTCTATCTATTTTATGTTATTGTTTAAACAAGCCTTAGCTTTATTGTTTTGTTTGTATTGTACTTTGTTAAGTAATTTGATTCTACTTATAGCTCAAAGTTAAGTAAAGACTGAACAGAGTTTTAGTGTTATTTACAGATATGTTTAATAGTATATATCCATTAGTGATTCGAATTATTCAAAAGTAACACAACATTTTTTCGTTGTAGTTTACTTTATCAGTATCATTCTATTGCAATTCAAAAAGTTATATTATTTAAGTGACCTAGTCTCATAAACAGCAAATAAATTCTTAGTTTAGTACTAAATTATACCTTAGACCAGCAGTTCTTAACTTTTTTTGATGTTTTACTTGGATCAGTTCCTGTATCATTTGTTTGATTTACACTAGTAGATTACTTACTGAGATTTAAGCGTCGTTAGCCTTGAAAGAGGTAAACGATGGTTGTGTAAAATATGTTATTAATGTTGGTTCATTGCATTCTTAATGGTACAGAACCATATACTTTTGTAAGTAGTATATCTAAGGTTTGAGTATGTGGAAGGTTTATGCCACTTAGACAGAAACTAAGCTAAAATTCTCCATTTACATAAGTAAGTATTTAAGTCTTAAATTGTATAAATAAAGTTTGGACATCTTTTAAATTAGACACTTACATGTCCACAAATTTTCAGGTAATTTTGTAATATTTTTTGTTTTCACCTACTTACAATTATTACGTCATGACCCTGTAGTCGCATACAATATAAACTAAGTAATTTTTACTTACACATTAGTTGTATATGGACATATCTTTTGGATTGTAAATTATTAACTTTGTTTTAAATAAGACTTATTGTATGTACATAATAAGTAATGGATAAGGTGTATCTTACTTAAACTAACAGATACAAACATTTAACGTTTTAACTTGAGGTTATATTTGAGTTGTTTTAAATAACAGTTTTTGTAGTGCCATTTAAGCCAAGGTTTAAGTCTTCACGATTGTTAATGTATATTATATGTTTTCTAATGTCTTATATCTAAGCATAAATTTGCTGTCAATCAATTTGAAAGACACTAGTATCTTATCTTCATACTCTCTCTCTCTCTCTCTTGTAACATCTTACTTTGCAATTTTAAGCACAGTAGAAAGACGCAAACTAGCTTTCGACAGCAACCGAGAGCTGCTTTTGTTTTCCAGTTTAACTGCGGGCTCGACAAACACTTGTTGGCTTTACGAATGAGTTTTCTCAGGTCACCTGTCTTGTTATGTACCTCTCGAATCGTTGCATCAGTTAGCACGCAATAGTCATCTTTTACTTTTCTGCTTTAAAGGATCAAAAGTAATTTATAGCCGATATATGCTCTCATTTTCTTCAGATGAATTGCTCGAGTTGTCCATGTCCATACTTCTAAAAAAATATAGTAGTTCATATTGAGATTTAATATGCTTAACATTTCTTTTATAGTAACTCTCATTTTGAAAACCGTCGATTACTTAGTCAACGCTTAAACATTGTTCGTTTGAAATTTCTAGTTATTTCTCCAAATTTGCGTTGAAAATCTCTGAAAAGAAACAAAAATCACAAAACTGGGAAATTACCCATTGTTGATACAAGAAGCTTCTAGCAGAAGTTGACAATTGTGTTGAAATGTGACATTTTTCCAAATTATGGCAAGTAGAAGACTTCAAAGTTGGTCAAACATATGCTCATCGGATTTCAAGTGCAAAAACCTACAAGTTTTAAAGGTATTAGAAAAACCAAATAGTTCAAATTCAAAGCTTTGAAGTTTTAATTCTCTATTTTGCTTATTTTTCATCGTTTTAATAACTTTTTTGGTGTTTTTTAGCATGAAATTTTCCGCAAAGAACGATGGAAATGCTTATTTTTAATTATTGCCAAGTTTAAAACGAAAATGAAAAAAATCAAAAAAAAAAGCTTTACTCGTTCATAATCATTCAATTTTGTTGCATAAAAATTTGCATAAATTTAAATAATTACAGTCTACTTAGAAGAAGACATCTTTTTTATAAAGTCTACTAATTTAGTTAGTTCTTTTACAGTTAATTAAACAATACTTACTTTGACTAACAGTTTCATTAATAGTTTTGTACGTGTTAATATATTTTGTAAAGTTAAGTTACCCCTTGGTGTCCGTAAAAACATTTATTCACATGTTTATTGCAGCATAAATGTAATTGACCTGAAATGTTTATGGTGTTGAATATTAAAACTAATAGAAGTTTACTAAAACAAACATAAAATAAGGTTTAATAAAAATTTGTTCTAAAAAAGTCAACTTGATTTAATGAAAGGAAAAGTGCACTTTTATTTTAATAAATATATTTGTTAGTTTACTCTTGTGTTACACATTTATTGTTGTAAATAAGTTATATAGTTTTTACATTAATGTTTATTTGGTTTTTAGACATTTAACTGTTTATAAAAACCTTTAAGTTTAAACAGAAGTTTAAAGCTGAAATTAAAATTTGATTTGATTTGAAGACTTGAAGAAAATTTGAAGACTAATATAATTGTATGTACATAACAAGTGTTGGATAAGGTGTATCTTAGTTAAACTAACAGACACAAACATATATGGAAATAATCTCCTAAATATTTTGCTGCTGCGTATAAAAGAATCTAATTTTTCAATTACAATCAAATCTTAATAATACTTAATCATTAATTATCATATTGTTGCGCTGGTTTATGTGATTGTTTCTAGTTTTATATCACTAACAGCATATGTATTTAACTGTAAATTTTTCTGATTATCAAAGCATTAAATAAGTTTTGTTCTTTTCGTTTAGACTTAAGCAACAAAAATCAAAACTGCCTTTAATACACTTGCTATGTTTATGCAAGAGCTTAATAAACTTGTTTAAAATTAATGTATTCTATATTTTTCGCACTTACGACGTCTTTTACCGAAACATAGGTTGCATCATAAAGTCTTGAATGAATAAAATATAATATTTCTTCTCAAGTAATTTTTATTTGTTTTGTAAAAATCAAAGCATAAAGTACTTTATTAACTTTATATACCATCATTGAATCCAATCTACAAGTGGCAGTGTGGTTCAGCGATTGTCAACCCGCTCTAAGAGCCGTAGGTAGTGAGATCGAATCCAGCGATCAGCAGTTTTTGCTGATAAATTTTTAGCCAATTATTTCAGCTTAAATTGTCCAGTATCTTATGTCTTTGTATCGGTATAGTATCTTTAACCTTTTTATGTACAAATGTAGCTTGTACAAGAGATATGACTAAACTATAAACGATTTAATTTCAAAAAGTGCGTTCTTACAGTTGTTCTTCCGGGACAGAATGTTTTTATAAATATCAACGAATAGAATTCAAACATTGAATAAAATAAATCTAACGTCATTATAAACAAACACAAAGAACTGAAATAGTCTAAATTTTAAAACATCAAAACTGTTTTCCTTGTAACGTCTTAAGCTTTTTATTTACATCAATAGCAATAAAGTTTGTTTAATGTTGTATTTATACATGACTTTTTGGTACAGCTTCAAATTAACTCCATTGTGCTTATTCCAATAAAATATTTTGGGTTTCATTGATAGTTGCCAAACTTTATATTCAATTTTAGGCATAAGCACTATAGATTTGTGAACAATTTGATGATATAATAAACTAATTAAGTTATATGCACTTAAGCATTGTTTTGTAACTGAAGATGTTTTGTATAAATAAACATTGTACAAAAGCTATAATGAAAAACATAAAACGTTTAAAACTTTTCAGAAATGTTTATAATGATAAGTATATTTTTATCAAAAAAATGTGCTTAAAGCAATTTTAATGAATCTCGTTTGTAATTTAGTTTAAATTTCAAGCATATTTTGTGATACTTGATAATGGAGTATCTTATAATTTCTTAAACTTGAGGTCTAAATTAAACTTTATATTTTTAATGATTAGTATGTTTTGACTAAAAAAAATAAATAAACGAATAACTTGTTATAAAACTCATAAAAAAATTCTCACGTAGTTTTATGTAACTATTAAAACGGATAATAAACTGATTTTTTATTTTTTATTCAACAACAACATCTAAACTTCATTCTATTTTTCTGACAGGTTTAGATAAACTTGTATTATCCTTGTCGATTTTAAAAGAATAAAATGGAAGGTGAATTTTGTTGATTTTTTTTTAACTTCTAAATATAAATAAATAATCTTAATGAAAATAAACTTTCAAATAATTAATTTTTGTCTTTTTTAAAACAGATAGTAAATACTATTAGCATTTTTTTTCTTGCTTTAAATTAAAACCGTTGGAGTTAAGTATGTATTTAGACAAAAATAGTTTATTATTTTAATCATCTAAACTTTCTATAATTCAAAATATACATTTTTATTCATAAAAATTCAACATATTTTAACTAATTGTGAGTATATTTAAACATGCTGAATTGTTTAGTACTTACAAGTGTATGTATTAATAAATTATTTATTTTTATTTCAACTTTTATTCTAAATCTGTAGTACAGAAACAAAAAACCTGTTTTTTATTGAGATTTTATTTGTTTCCTGAAGTAAAATAAACAAAAAATGTTAGCCTTTTACTATTTCGTGTTTTTTATTATTTTTGAGAAAAAAATTGGTATACTATATCTTTACTTTTAAACTTATAATTTAGACAACTATTGAAAAAATTTACGAACGTAAGCATTGTTAAATAAAACAGTATTTAGTATTATTGTTTGAGTTAATTTTGTTGTTTTTAGTGGCGTAATTATTTAGTATCACAAAACCAGGCTTCGTTAAATTTACATAATTCTAACAAACGGTTAAACAATCGACAACTGAGAAACATGTTTTCGGTCTTTACACCTTGTTAAACGCAAGGATCGAAATAGATTATTTAGAAATTTTATATTGTTTAACACTTCATTAGACGTCTACTTGAGCTGCCTTGAAACGGTTGTTTATCTGCTTGAGATTATCTAGATTTCAGCTTGAAATCATTCAAGCATTCATTCTGAAACTATAAAATTGATGTATAAAGCATTATTGAATATTTCTATTATATATATTTGTTGCTTTCGTTTTCTAACATTTTTGGGATGTAAACTCTAGCGTACAGTTTTTTATTTTTATTATTTTTGTAAATTTTCAAATCTTGATCAAAAATGGTGATATCAAGATAAATATCTTCTTTTTTGTTGTTCGAGGTATTAAATTTATATGTTCAATAATATTTTATATGTTTATAACCAATGCTGTAGTTCAACTGACGTTACTAAGAAGAATTGAGTTTATTTTTGAAAATTATTTTAGTCTGGAAAATTAACAATTAAAACAGACCGAAATAAAAAAGAAACTCTCTGTTTTAATAAAGTTTTCAGTCTGAACAGTCCATAACAATGTAATATTAAACTATTATGCTGATAGTATATTATATTATATTATTAAAATGATAGTTTAAACTTTTCTGAACTTTAACATAGTGTGCTTCTACTTTAACTTGTAAACTATCTTATATTCACTTTAGAAAAAAATGAAGTCTAAAGAGATGCCACAAAAATGTAAAATAAAGATAAAACGTTAACTAAACTTAATATTGAATAACTATAATTACAGGGTGCCAAATGTTTTGAGAAATTTCTTCCAGGTTTTCAAAAATACAAGTTTTTGGGTCTATTTTAGTATAAAACTAAGTGTAAGGTAAAAAAAATACTGTCTTATATAGTCTAGCAACATCGAAAAGATACTGTAAAGCTGCAAACGTTTAAACAGTTGTCGTTACTTTTATAAACGTGAGAATTCTCAAACAATGGTTTAACACACAATTGGTTATAACGTGAAACGAAAGCTGATTGTTATAAAAAGTCATGTCAAATACAAAGTCAATAAGCGTAATCTTAAGTAAGAACGAGAAAGTTTTATACCGCATTTATTAAACTTGGTTTAAAAGTAGTAGATATGTTTCTAAATTTGAGTTCCATTATGTTCCAAAAAAGATTTAAGATGGCAACTATTTTGTTAGCACTTCATAAAAAGTCTATCTCTATTAAGAATATTAAGCAACAGTTTAAATTCTTTAAAGATTAAAGATGCAAGCAATCTGGAACTTTTAACTTGATACACTACTAATATCATGTTTCAACAAAAATTTAAAACAAGGATTAGTAACAAAACTTTGTAGTAATTGTTTATTCAAACAAAAGAATCTAAACAACTCTACAACAAATAGTTTATATTTTTCTAAGTAGTGTAATATTTCTTGAACGGTTTTCAACCGGTTGTTTGTAAAAATTTATAGTTAAAACAATGTAAGCATTATAATGTTTAAAAGTATAAAAATTTTATAATGTTTACCGTTTAAATTATGTGTGAAACTTGGTGGTCTTGGCTAGTTTTATTTCAAGCAGAGAGCACAAAAGTGGTTTATATATGTTGAAAAAACTTTTCGCTTGCTCAAAAGACACTAAATTTATAACATAAAACGCAATTTCTTGCTTAAATATCTACGTAAAAGTTGTTTTAAATATTCTGCACTCATTATCTAAGCACCAAATAAAACTAAAAGAAATATAAAACTACCGTTATGATTAAAAATGTTTACTATTTTTACTTTAATCTAAAAGTAAAGTATGACCTTACATTAAGTAATACATTTATACCGATAGTTGAGAAGTAAACCACGTGTTATACTTGTTCTATCAGCACGAC
>NW_028139771.1:0-45296 GCF_965202585.1 Thalia democratica | reverse complement strand
ATTGCGGGTGAACCCCCATAACCATGACCATGTGGTCGAGTCTCCCCTCCGCGTCGTAGTAACACTCCTCAAACAACTCCTGCACCTTTCGGGAATATTTCTTGTTTAAATAATGTTTAATAAAGTATCGTTCACTTATTTATTTTATTTGTTTCTTATATTCCGTACAAATCGTAATAACACTCCTAGAATAATAATTAATTATAAATTGGATTAATGATAATTATAAGAACAAATTAAAAAATAGTTAAATATTGATACCAACACTTCGTTTCAATATTTTAGAATTCTTTACAAAACACGAGGATAACTTATTCTTAGTCTTATATATTTTGCATTGAAACTTTAGCTGCCAGATGCTTTTCACCGTTTGCTAAAATTCAAAGCAACTTTTGAGATAAAATTTAGAAAGTTTATTATGAAAAGTTCTTTACAAAAAAAGATCAAATTATAAAAACTAAAGACCTCCTTATGCCCTTAACTAAGTTAAAACTATTTTTTATGAATTATCGAAAGAATTATTTTCCGGAATTATTGTTGTAGTTATGATAAATAATAAAAGTATTTATTAAATAAGTACTCAATAGTTCTTTTATTTTCCTATAACTAATTTTTGCTAACTTGTTAAAACTTTAAAACAATTTATAATACAACAGACCAAACAAATTTAGAAAACAGCTACATGTTATATATTTATTTTATTAGGTTGGGGAAATATTTTAACAAACCACTGTGTAAAATGTGAACTTTCAAAAAACAACGCAAAATTACTCACATTTTTTAAAACAAAACTTTGGTGCATACCGTTTCAATAAACATTTTTTAATTAGATATTTTAATTTTTATTGTTTTATTTTGTTGTAACATACTTCTAAGTATTAAAAAACAATGTTTTAAACTTATAAGACTTACTTGAAATATTAAATAGAATATAGTAAAATTATATGCTGGTAAGAACTTCAACTTTTATTAAAAACTATTAAATGGACAATTGTTTTTCAATTAACTTTTGTAACTAACTGTTTTAAGTTGTCTTAAACACAATTGGAACCGAATATTCATAAATCCTTAAAACAAACAATTAACTTCTATTTTCATAAATTTAAAAACAAAAACTTATAGTGAAGATAAATGTACTTTTTGAATATTTTAATGTGTTCAAAACGATTGAAAATTTGAAGTTTTTCAAAAATAAATTGTACAAACACAAAGGCATAAATAAAGTCAAGATTGTTATTTAAACCTCAAAAAACACTAAATACCAACTTGAATGATAATAAAAGTTGGTAATTTCATAGCTTTTGGATATATTTGTGATCAATCAACATTGTTATAAAAAATAGTGTTTTTTAATTTTAAAAAGCTTAATTATATCATTTAAAACAAAAGCAACAAGTTTCACTAAATCCAAAACAAACAACTACAAAAATATTTGAACATGTTCAGATATATTTCGAAACAATCAAGTTGTATTTACAAGAGCAGAGAAAAAAATTCATTCATAACAGACTCGACTGATATAGAAAATACACCCAGGAAAAACAACAAACTTTAGAAAAGTTCTAAAAACAACATACATTTTTTTCACTGGTATATCATTGAAAAACAATAAGATTCAGTAACATAAAACTAAAAGCATTTATTCACACTAGACCAGCGGTTCTTAACTTTTTTTTTCATGTTTGACCTCTTTTTGGAAGTTTATTACCAAATTTACCCCCAATATACAAAATATTTTTTATTTATCAGAAAAAAACTATATCTTTTAACTTAAAGTTTATAAAATATAACAAATCGTAAAATTTAGAAAGTTTACTCAATTTAAAAATTTACATATAAATACTAACTTAAAAATTAAAAAGACAATTAATAAACATAAATTGACAAAACTTGTAATAAAGAAAATTTACCTCCAGGGGTAAATTTACCCAAGATTAAAAATTCTGCACTAGACTAAATTCCCTAAGAATATACATCAAAACAAGATTAGAAAATTGTTTAAAAAATCTAAAAAGTATATTTTTTCACTGGTATACCATTGAAAACAATTTGAATCAAAACCAAAAAATATTTATTCAGGATAGACAAAAGTCCTTAAGTATATACATCAAAAGAACTTTATAAAAATTAAAAAATAAATTCCACTGGTATATCATTGAAAAACAATTAGATTCAATAGCAGAAAAACATCCGTCCATTATAGTCTGAAGTCTTAAAATTATACCGTTACAGTAAGTCAGACTGATACTACGTGCTTTGAAAACTTTGAAACTTTTATCTTCAAAACAATCAATATGTGTGTATTAGGCACGAAACTTGAAAAGGCAGTAAACAAACTTACAATATATAGGAGGGTGGGAAAAATAAATAGAAAAACAACTTTGATTTATATTTTTCCACTTAAAAGTAATTAATTTTCTATTGATAATCAAAAATTGTGAGAAGCTAAGGATGCAGTGAATAAATAAAATTTTAATGAAAAAAAACTTTGAAAAAGTAACACAAATAGTTTGACTTGTTTTAAGACTGGGCCGTAGCTTGTAAATATAATCGTAATTTCAAACTTAATACTTTTTACTGCTTGTATAGAAAATTTTAACTGATTTTATTGTTTGAAGTAAACAACCTTTAATAGTAAAAAAATAGTAGTATTTAGCGCTTAAGTAGATAATTAAGTTATTTCTTTTTTTTTTCTACAGTTAGACAATTAAAAAAATTCATAATAAGGAACACGCTACTTCGGTTTTTTTTTTTTTTTTGCTAAATAAAAAACAATTTGTCATATTGTTTTTCCAAAAGCGGTAAGAATAAAAACTAAAACAAAAATCATCCGAAACAGTCAGAATAAATACTTGGAGTTTTGTTTTACTATTGTAATTTCAAAATATATATATTTTTTTTGAATTACAACAAAATAATAATATTAACTAGAAAATTTCAATAAAAAACTTGTAGTTTTCAAGTATGATGGAAGCGTTAATTACAAAGTGAAAAATAAGTTTCAACCAAGTTTTATTTTTTCAAAATAAAATGTATTTTTTCATCCTAACCCAAAAGTAAATACGTGTTTAGTTTGCGGTATAGAAGAGAAATTAGTGACAAATTCTAAGACAAGTAGTTTATACAAATAAATAATTAAAACATTTTTCTTGCCTATTTCGTAAATAAAGTTTTGCTTTACTTTTACCAATAAAAATAGATAAGAAACAATTTTATCTAATTATATTTAGTATTTTTGATAAATAATAAATTTTTCTCACTTTGTTATCCATGGTCTCATCGGAAGGCATCTGAAAAATAAATATAAAATAATCAGTTTTTGTAAAAAATTTCTACCAAGGTAAAAAGTTAAATAATTCCAGATAAAAAGTTCACAAAACATCAAGACAATAAATTTTATTGATGAAAATAATATATCAATTAAGATATTAAAATTCATTAACTTTTGTAATTTTTATAATAAACAAAAAGTCTAAAAATCATGAAATTCGAAAATAATAACTAATTTCAAAAGTAATTTATTATACTTTAAACAACACTGTTTTCATTTCTAAATGTATTTATTATTTTTACATTTGAAAATTTATTACATAAATGTATTTAAATTTTTTTTATTGAAACATTTAATAAACTACTAACTTTGCTTTGTTAAAAAATAATACACAAACAATTGTATTTATAAACACTGCAAAATAACAAAAAATTATATTTTATAAAAATAAAACTAAAAACACTTAGTTAAGTAAACTACATAAAAAGTATTCCACAACATTTTCTAATAAACAACCATCAAAAAACTATTTTTTTGACTACTAAACAAATAATCAAAACATTACAATAAATTAATGTCACAATAAACCTCACCTCACAATTTGGAATGAAACTGCAGATAGACTTGTGCACTGAGTTGGGCATAGTGAAGTTGTATTCCTAAAAAGTTTCAATATTTCATAAATTACATCAAATTACAAGTTAACCTCCAAAACCAAAGTATTTTACCCAAAACACTGTTTTTCAGCAAACAGCTTAGAGCCATACACAAATGTCAATTGTCATTTGGTTATTTACTAATATAAAGTTTTGTATTGAGTTTTTATAGTAAGTTTGATGTATTTGTTACCACAACCCCTTTGAAAAACTATACTAAATGTTAAAGTTAAACTGATAATTCGACCAAGAATTTTGTTTACAAGCCGTTGTTTGATTGAAAAGTTTCAAACTTGAAACAATCAGATGCTTCACTAAAAAACCAGTTCACGTTTAGTTGTGGCAATAACAATACAAATTGCTATTCGGTTGAAATTTTAATTGGTTGTTAATATAACAAAATATTAAAAACTTCATCGAAACAGGTTAATTTTTATTCTGGCAACAAAAATATAGTTGTTATTTAATTTGCATTTCTAATAGTTTGTTAAAACAACAAACTATAAAAACCTCAATAAAAAGTTAAATTAAAATTCAAAGAGTTAATACTTGATCAAAAACTTGTTCACTTTAAGTTTTGGCAGCAAATTGTATCAAGTTGTTTGATTGATAATTTTAAAATTTGTTCAAACAACAAAAAATCTTAAAACACCAATATAGAGTTGAATTGTTTCAAATTATTATAATCATTCTATTTTTTTTTTGATTAATAATAATGAGATACTCTTGATTGATAACTTTAATTGATGGGCAAATTAAGTAGAAACACTGTTAACGAAAAACATGTGCTTCTTTGAAAAATAACTTTGTTCACTTGTTTAATAAAAGTAAAAACTTTGAGTTATTCTAACAATGATATTGGAAGTTGAATCAAATTGTTTTATATAACCAAATTTTATAGTAATAAAATACATCATAGCAATAAGGTGAAACAATTTTCATTTATGATACAAAAGTATTTATTTAAGAGACAATATTAGCTTACTAAATTCAAACAAACTTTCAGCTGTTGCAAAAGATGATAGCATCCTTCTTTCACATCAGGAATGGGGCACCTCAAACTCAGTCTTTGTAGAGTTGTGTAAACATCTATAAACACTTCGTCGGGCTCATTGAAACACACCTATAATATTAAACTAAATCAAATGATAATACTAATTTTATTACTATTTTTTTTATTAATGGAATTGTTGTGAAAAAATCAATAAATACATCTGCAACCAAGTTAAATAACTATTGAAATAATAACACTTGGTAAAATTTAAGAACCAATGGTTATCTTACTAAGTCCATTTAGACATGGCTACAATGAAAATACTAATACTTAAATTTGTACCAAAGTTTATTTGTGAAATATTTGTGTTTAAATGGAACCACATTTTTTATTTTTCAAAACAACCAAGTTGTTTTAAAATAATTTTCTTTTTTCATTGAAATACCGGTTACTAAGTTATTTAAAGTTTAAACTTTTTTTGATAAAAATATAGCTTTGTATCTTTTATTATCATTAAAAATACCCAAGTTTTACTCAAAACTAATTTCTTTAGAAGGAGTGTTTTTAAACAACCTGCTTTAATCTATACAATATAAGCAAAAAAAAAAAAGCAGTTATTTTGAAAACAGTACTTAATATTTAATTACTGAAGTAAAACAAATTTATTAAGAAATGTCTTATTTTGCCACCTAACTTTATACTTCGTTTGAAGTAAATCTTTATTTTCTCAAAATCTTTCTGTATATCTCAACACACAGCAAACAAACAAAAAATCATTTTAGTGCATGTACATCTTCTATGTATTTTTTATGGTAGCTGTGGTGTTCATCAATAACATTTTTTTCTTTGAAATTCTTTGCATGTTTACACATCAATGTAAAAAAGTAGAAAAAATCTTAGATATATTTTTAATATTTTTTACCAAACATAATAACATTATGTATATTATTTTATTTTAGTGGTTTCAGCTTAAGGGAATACAAAATAGCTTGTACAATATTCATAATTAAAACTAAATATAAACAACACATACCTCACTATTCTCTTTCAAACTTGACGATATTGTTGTTGATAGCATGTCAAAAAGATGACACCTTTTGGTTCTATCAGTGCAAGAAGAATACTCCTTGATGCTAGCTCTGATCATCTCGAAATTGAGCGAGTTGAATACCTCAGACCTGTGAATTTGAAATTGCCTCAAAAGCAATTGAAGATGTATACTTTTAGTGAAGTTTTCAAAATTAAAAAAGAAATCAGTCATGAAATTTTTATAATTCCGTACAAGTGTATCTGTTTTATTCTAAGAAAATTGTTATAACTAAGAAATAAATTGAAAATTTTCTGTTCAAAAAGTACCTTATAGTGTGAAGTTTTTGCTTTCAAAAAGAAGCAAACATTAATTTTTGTAAAAAATGTTGGACCCCCTTTGTAAAAATTTTGCTAGTATACTAGATTCTTGACGCTATCAACATATAAATTTAATCTCCTACTGGATTGTACTGAAGTAAGATTTTGATAATTATTATACATTGTTTATTAATAATCAAAATAATAAGTCCTGGAACCTGGTGCACTAAGAACCTTTTGGTTCAATATAAAAAAGTATTTTTAAACAACTTTTTAAAATATTGATTACAAAAATATCTTAATAGTTTAAATATTTTTTTATATTTGTTTTGATGACAAAAACATACCAGCTTGTCACTATCTTAAGCTAGAAAACCAGGTTGAGTGAAAACAGCCAATATAAAAAGTGATAATAAACTAAACAAATTAATTGTTAAATTAGCACTATTACTTTAAAAATTAAAATTATAATAAAATAACACAATATTTTGAAAATATAACACCATTTTTACTAAACAAACTGGTTTTTTAAAGTTATAAAACTAGACGGAAATTTAAAACATAAATCAATTAAGTTGAGTCTTGCAAGACAGCTAAAAAAATTCTAAAAATTAAACTAGCACAAATGTGTAGCAATCCAAAACATACTTTGTTAAACAACTATACTTTAAAATAAACCTCTGCATGTTGTGGACATTCTGGTGATTGTGACTGACAAGCGGTGGACTGACGGACAGGTTAGTGTGGGGGCATGAATGTTTTCCCCGTTTCCTAGCAACAGGGACTTGCACAGGTTGATGGGGTGAAATTGTGTGGGTGTGGGTCTGAAATTTGTTCAAACATTTCTGCACTGGATTCGGTTCTTCCTTTGACATATTACATTTACACTCTGTTTATTATATGGGTAAATATTATTGGTGCTCTATGTTTTAAATTCAACCTTCAAAAATCTAAGCTGCAATTTTTTTAACATATAGCAATCATCATAAAAACATATTATTTGCGTTTTAAGACAATTGGATAAAGTTTTATGGAGGCATTTTTTTTGGTTTTCTGTACAATTTTATAACTTTTTGTTATTTTTTTTTTTGAGAAAATCACTAAGCTCCTCAATAAACTTTCTGCAAGTCGTTTTAAAACGCAATAATATGTTTTTATGTTACATGTAATAAATTTGCAGCTTAAACTTGAAAGTTGAATTATTAAGATCACATACAATTTACATAGGGGTTGTTTTCAGAAAAATTTAAAGTGTGCCAAGGTGGTAAAAGCTAAGAAGCTAATACTTGTTGTGTTGTTTTTTTTTTATGTGATCCCCAAGCTAAAAAAATTATCGTTGTGATACTCAAATATTTCCATTTTTAGGGGCAACAGATTTATGTGCATTTTAGTAATATTGACCTTCATAATATATAAATATTTATTTATTTTGTTATTATTCTTTTTATTTAGCAAATCACTTTGTGAACAAGTTAATTATAAAAAAGGATAAAATATGAGTTAAGTTTACTAATTTAAAGTTGAAAACTGTTTAAATAAATAAAAATATTTAAAAAAGTTTTATTTTTTTTTTTTACTTATGATATATTACATTAGAACTCTGTTAATAGACAACTAAAATCCACAAAAAATAAAAATTAAACTGAAAAATAAGTAGTGTAAAAAATTATAATCAAAACAACTAAAAATAGTTTTACCTTGTAAAAAATATTTAGACTTGTCAAATAAACAATATGTTGTAACATATTACAGGGTTGCCACTCTTTGAGCCAAAAAATCTTCCCTGAGTGACCAAAAATTTCCCTGAGTAACCTTAAATTTCCCTGAGTTTCCCTGAGTATTTTTCAAATCTTAAAAAAAAAATTTTCTCTTCTAACACAAATTATTAATATCTCATTCTCATTTTTCTTCTTTAATAATAAAAGGAAGGTTGTATGTGTCTGCTTCTGCATTAAATTTATGAAAAAAACTGTTTTCAAAAACTCAATCTTAAAAGGTTTAAACCAATTAAAAATTAAAAACTAAATTTTTGCACAACTTTGTGTAAACTTGTTAGTTAACTTTCTACGTAAAAGAATAAAGTTTAATTTGTTTGACATTTTAATTGACAAAATTTAATTATACTATAATAATAATTTCACATGAAGAACTCACTTAAATGCATACATAATAACTTCATTATGACTTGTATGTCTTTCCTAGCAACTGTTCTGAATGCAGTAAATAAAACTTAAAAGCTTAACATTATTGTATATATAAATTTAAAACTTAAAAAAACTACAATGTTAATACTAAGAATATTGAAGAACTAGCCGCAAGGCTAAAAAATTCTAAATAACCACTTTAAATAATAAAAATTACTACTTTTGAACAAAATATTGAAACTGGATTAACTAAACCTCATTCTAGATCTAGAAAAAAAATTCCCTGAGATTTTCAAAAACTTCCCTGAAATTTAGAGAAAAAATCAAAACTTCCTGAGTTTCCCTGAGTTAAAAGAAAAATGCCAAAATTCCCTGAGTTTCCCTGAGATTCCCTGAGTTTCCCTGAGATTTTCTACAGTTTGAAAATTCCCTGAGATTCCCTGAGTTCCCTGAGTTCCCTGAGTGTGTGGCAACCCTGATATTAACTAATATTAAACTATAACATAAATAATTATGATTGTTCATTACATTCTTAACATTGTTTAAGATATAAACTTTCTACTAATAAAGTGTTTACAATTGAAAATGTATTTTATTTTAAAAATTACTTGTTTATTCCAGCTATTAGACTGACAATGCATTGTTAAGTTTGTTGTATAACATACATCTACTAATTTAAAAAGTAAACAAACTGTACTTATTTAATCTTTTTAATAACAGTATTTTTGACATTGTGACATTTTTATATTTGTGTAAATACTTTAAAAAAAAAATAAAAATTTCAAAAATATAATTTATTTTACACAAGTGTACTAAAATAAGAAAGGTTTTACTTATAAATTAACTTCTATTAAGAAATATAATTAATAGTTTAAGTTGTATTCAGTTATAATGCTAATCAAAATTTAGAACAAAATAGTTCATAATTCTTATAATGCATTCAACTTGTAGAAGTCTATTTTAAAAATTAGTCATATGATAAAATATACTTGTAAATAAAAAACATTATGAATACTTTACAGATGCATCATACTACAGATCAATTTAAACTTTTAAATATGAAATTACATAAAAATTTCTTAATAAAACTCTTGCATTTAATAATTACTTTATACTAAGTCTAATAGTATACTAAAGTAAAATTGAAGTAGTTAAATGTTTTACATAAGTGAAATATACTTTAAAGTTGGTAGTAACTTGAACTAGAATAAATCTCACAAATTAGGCAAATATTTCAATTATCTTAAATTAAATACAGACTATATTTATAGCTTTAAATAGAATTGTACAACTTTCTTTATAGTTAAATTACATATAACACAACATTACAAATCCAAAAATTTAAAGCAAATAAAACTTCTTACATTAACTCAAAAACACTTTGTTATTCACACAATTACAAGCATTTGATTTTTTGAGTTTGCGGTTTTCAGCACATATCTTAAAATGTTATAATCTTTAAATTGCTTCAGACACCATTTATTTTACTTTTTTGTTTTGTTTCTGGTACGTAAACTAATATTTGCCTACTACACGACATTAGTCTCTATTAGCTAAACTTTATAAAAATATGAAATTTTTAACAGCATTGGTATTAATTGTAAACCTTTTATACTTTTACTTATTTTTTTAAATAAAATATCTTGCACATATTTTTTATATTTTATTTGGTTTATATTCAAAGTTATGGATTGTACTACGTACAACTTAAGTCATACACAACTTTATTTTAGTTTATACGAGTGTGTTTCCATAATTCTTTTTTTTTTCAATATTTTCAAAATTAATAGTTTCATAGAAAATATAATTTAAAATAATTTTATTAACTAAAACAATTTAGTAAAATAAATATTTATAAATTAAATACAAAAAGGTTAAAAAACAAAAAAAATATTTTTTTTTTCTATTATAAAATATTAAGACAAAATGTATATAAAAAAACAAGTCAAGAAACTATTAAAAGTAAATAAATAACACGTATTTAAGTAAAAACATAACTCAAATAAACAAAGCCTTGTACAAGGTTTTGAATAATTAAAATAATAATCATAATTCATATGGTTTGTATTCTTAATTTTTGAAAGTATGAAAATTCCTTTTTTATTAGAAAAAGCAACTCATAGTAACCTAAATTAAAGATACATGTTGTAAGTATAAAATAACTATTTATAGTGTTGAGCTCAAACCTTTTTTGTGAAAACTCTATTTAAAATCATTGTAAGCCAGATAAGGTTACTGTACATATTTTGAACTTTGTTTTATTAACTATTTATGTTTATAAGCTTTTATTACCTTCTAATTTACTTTTAATTCAATGATGTTATTAAAGCTAATTTGTTTTAAATAAACAAAGCTAATTTATATTAAGAAACAATTTATTTTTAGTACTTTAAGATTAACATTTGTTTTAAAGTTATTGCTACTTTTTCACTATTTAACTATTGTAGACTTAAATATTTTGTATGTAACATTATTTGTTTTGTTTTTGTATTAAATTGCTTAAATTAAATGTTAGAAGTAATTTTGCAAACTTCATGTACAGGACTAAAAATATATAAATAAATAATTAATTGTAATTTTTATGACAGTAGTTCGAAGTTTGAACAATTTCCTCATAAAATATGAATTGAAAACATTTAAAAGAAAGTAACTTTTAATGACTGTTAGCTTTAAAGTATTAAGAAAGAATTAAATATAATTTTTAAATTAAAGTAATCACCTCGTTTATTGTTCTTATAAAGCTGAAAGATTAATGATAGTTTTACTGCTGCAGATTAAATATATTCAAATTACCTAAATTTTCCTGGTTGAATCAAGCTAGAAGGTATTGCAATAAACAATTTAAAACAGTTAAAATTATCTTCAAGACTTATTAACTAAGAAATAAAAAAATATTTTAGACAATAGTGTGTAAGTTATTATTATAAACCTATAATTTGTATTGTATTATACTTTTATACAGCTTAAGTGCTTATTATTTCTAATTATTTAACTTTGTATCAGCAAAAAGCTTAAAAACCTTTATATTTCTGAGGTTCTTATCATCAAAAACTACTTATCAAGTTTTATTAAGATTAGGCCACTAAAAGTGTACAACTAATCTGCAAAACGTGTCTGCTTAATATTATCTTTAATAGAGTTTATTGTAATCTCAAATTATTATTTTAGTTTATTGTAATCTTGAGCACAAAGTAAATCTTTCTAAGTTTTTAACTTAAAGAAACTATAGTTTGTTTATAAACCACTTGTTAATTATTTGTTTGTTTTCTTTTTTTTTTACAAAACACCATGATTAGGAAATGAAAAACAGACTCATGCTAATCTTCATTAAGTATTAATTTATTATTTAAGTCAAACAATTCAGTAATTATGACATCATAGCAAAAAAATCAAAATTAAAACCACCCAGATTTAAAACACTTGTTTATTTTTTTATTGGTTGACTTTAAGTTTAAATAATAAAGCACGATTGTTTTCAATCCATGTAAACATATTTTCTTAACTGTACATGCTTCTTAACTTTTCCAAAATAAAATTCCTCTAATCACAACTGCACTCTCCTGTCCTCTAATAAGAAGTGAAATATGGTGAAAATATTCTACTTGTAATTTTAAGAAAACTTCAAACAACACAAACTAACCAACACATGGGAAAAAACAACTCTAGCAGTTGGTTTTGAAAAAATTTTCCAAGTGTTTTCCTTGGATACTGTAATAAATTTTAAACCTATGTTCTAATACTAAATATTAATAAATATGAAATAATGTTTTTTTTTTTTGAGAATTTTATATGAATAAGCTAAAATCGATGATTACTTAAAAATCATTTATACTAAAAAGCTTAACAAAATTAAAATTTCAAAAAATATGTAGGTGTACATCAAAAATTAAATATTTTATTATACTTTCAGAACTACCACATCTAACTTTTTATTTCTAAATAAAGTTTAACACAAAGCTTAAAATATTTACTGATAATGATTCGTTTTTTTTTGTAAAGTATTATAAATATTATTTATCAGCATTTTCAAAGTTCATATTTGCAGAAAAGTCATATACTGCATACTTGACCAATATTTTGATAGATCTAAGGAGTTGTTTACGAGACTTTTTTGTCTTTTTCATTTTAAAACATGCTTTTGACAAAAACGCACCAGAGACATGTAAAAAATTTAATAATAAACTAAAACACTTAAATATCTTACTTTACCAAATAAAAAGTTTAAAAACTAACTAACAATAAAATAGCTTAAGCTAATTTTTAATTTGATAGTTTAAAAAGTGAAGTATTTGATGACATTTAATTTATCTAAGTGACATTTAAATAACTATGAAACTTTATTTTTTTATTTACGCTTATGCATATAAAGATAAACGATAACTAAAGTTAATAAAATAAACATAAATTTTAAAATCAAATAATAAAAAACTAACAAAATGCTAGTATTAAAAACTTTTAAATGAATTATGTTTTGTATATTTTATAATTTTTTTTTTTGATGTAATTTTACTTATCGTTAATTCGATATATATGATTTTAAATTAATGGTTTAAAATGCTTTAAAATTATTTTAGTTTCAGTTATAAGTTTGTTAATTTCAAATTTTACAGCCGATTAAAGTTTTTTTTTTTAGTTTTTCTATTATTGTACTTTTGTTTAGTTGTTACTTACTATTTTATTGTTATGTCTTAGTTTAAAGATCTTTGCAACAAATTATTTTCTTTTTAAATTGTCTTTTTTAAAGAACTTTTAATACAACAAAAAAGCACTTAGAATCACAAAAATCTACACAAGTGTAAATACAAAACTGTAAACATAAACGAAAATATTTAACAATGTATTTGTAAGATAAAAATAATAACTATCAGTATAAAGAAATTAAACTAATAAGTACAAAAAACCTATTAATAAAAATAAATAGATACTTGTCTATACAAAAAGATATGCAAGACAAACGAATTTAATCAAACGATATATATTTTGAGCAGTTTTCATTAGTAGAGTACAAAGCTAACAAGCTAACAAGATATAAGACTTTAAAAACTTATTAAGTTACCAAGTGATCATAAAGTAATCAAGAGAGTAATAAATGACAAAAGTAATTAGCAACAACTAAAATTATTAAGTTTACTTACATTATAATTAAACTACAGTAAAACTATAAATAAGTATAATGACAATTGCATGCCTTAAAAGTTATTACGAAAATAAAAAACAGTATAATAAAAATATTTCTATTTGCATAAAACAGAATTGTTTAATAAAATACAAATAGATCGTAAACATTACTACAAACTTAATTATTTAAATCTACTTAGAATATAACTGTTCACACAGATTGAGTTATTTACCAAATGTTCTGCAATGGACGAACGTTTAGATGCATCTAGAAATTGGTAGATCATTTTTCATTTCTTTATAGCTTCTCTACACTGTATGGGACATGCTATTTTATCCTTTTCCTGGGGTGTCTTGTTGTCAAACCGATATAACTTACTTTACAAAAGCAGCTGAGTTGGTAAATTACCATAACTTTATTAAAGTTGGGTACTGGTTTTTAACATTGGTGTTAATAGTGGTTTTGACGTGAAGACAATCCCTTAGTTTGCTGCAAAGTAGTCATTATTTATCAATTTTCTTGTTTATCTTAAATAACCGTAATAGTTTCAACTAGTTTTAAAAAGATTATGTTTAAAAAACTTTTTATAGTAAAAGGATAAGATTCTGAAACAGTTTCTAGGTTTATTTTAGTAAAATATTTGTTTAATACTTTAAAATTAAATGTAAGCCAGCATAAAGATACGTACTTTAAAAAATTCGAAATTTTTGTTTAAAATTACAAAGCATTTGCATAAAAATTACATAAAAAACATTATTTTTGTAGCTTTTGTGAATTTTGTCTAAAAAAAGTTACTAGTCAATTTATATCTTGAAACGTATATAAAGCAACACTATTTAACTAATTGTTGAGTTCGTGGTTATTTCTTGATAACAATGTTGGTGTAATGTAAAACTTAAATAATTATTTATTTAGTTAAAACTGTGTAGAACTAACTTTAAAGTTACTGAAAGAATAATTTTAGAATGATCAGATAACAAATCATTCTTAGCAACGAGAATTAATGCAACTAGATGGGTTAGATAACATTATAGAACAGTTTTATATACAATATTAGAAAATGGTGAAATTTTAAGATATTAATAGAGTATAAATTGATAAAAAACTTAGTAGCTAAGGTCAAACTGTGAAAAAAAGTATAAATTTAATTACCACAACACAATAGTGAGAACATAAAATTTTTACAATATATAACTTAGAATTAAGTATAATATACACTATACAGTATAAGATTTATAAACCACATACAAGTTTTATTTAATACTATATTAAAGTTTAAGTCGTATTTTATGTTTTTAAACTAGATTTATAGTTATGAATATCAATCTATTTTTAGTGAATATTAAAACAGAGTTAATTCGAAGACTTTCTACAACTATTCAACAAAAAAAACTATATTAAGTTTTAGTAACGTGTGATGATTGTATTAATTTAAAAGATAACAATAATTGTAAAACACCATTTATTATTTTTAAATATACTGTTTATACTGTAGAATTCGTGATAAAATACACCCTTTTATCTCAAAGTTGTGTTGTACTGATGATATAGTTTTTTTTTGTCTTTTATTAAATTTTCTTCCTTTAATTTAACATAGAAAAATATTAAAATTAACTTTTTACTGATTTTTTTGAGATTTAGTGTGAACGTCTTTAAGTGCGTACCTTATTAAGCAATCTTACAAAAAGTATGCTTTAGAATAAACAGCGACACCGGCGAATATTTTGCACGGAGTGTCACTGTTGTACAGACACTCTAGCTCGGCAGTGGCACCGTTTTAGGTTAGTGTTACTTTATCAAGAGCAATAATTTAGCACGGCGTCACGTTTTCTCATATTTAAGTAAACAACTTTTGCACGTAGCGTTACTTCAGGACGATCAATACTTTTTAGCTGATATATTTATTAATTACGAATATTATATCAAGTATAGTATTTTTATATGAGCTAAGCACAGTAATTATCCTGTTGAGTACACACTTCTGGCACTTTAGTTTAAACTTAAAGAGAATCACTTACCCAGTGTATATTACTAGGTCCAAAAAAGTAGTTTTATGTTGATAAAATAAGAATAAAAATATCAAAATATATTTTTAAACTTTTATAGTAAAAAGGAACTTATAAAGTCTGTAAATTTAGTTTTATTACATTTGTAAAAATTTTTGGTTTGTTTTGAAATAATTAGTAGAACATTTTAAAAGCAAAGTTTTAGCTTTTTTATTGTTGTAAGACATTTAAAGCTTATTATCTTTTAGTTTAATATTTTGCATTGTTTGTTTGTACATTTTCTAACACAATAGTATAAATACATACAAAAGAATCGTGCACAACTAAGCCATGCTAAAGTGACACTCTTTGGTAAATTGACTCTCTGTTCAAAAGTGTCTATCTGTGCTAAACTGCTAATCTATGCGCTAAAGTTTCAATACGTACTAAAGCGCCTTTCTGTAATAAAAAAAAGGCGTTTTATTCTGTTTCCTCTATCAAGAGCATGCTTTAACTGATTATTTACTACCTGTGCTACGCCTGGAAAATAAACTAAAATCTTTGTTTAATCAGAAATTTGCCATATATTAGTAGATTGTATTTGTTTAAGAATTTTTGAAATAAAAAACGTCAAATTCGTAGTATGTAGTCATTTAAGTTTTTTTTTTGCTGGTTCTATTATGTAGACAGCAAAAACAGATTCTAATTTAAATTCTATTTGTGACGTCACTATGTATTTGTACTTTTCGAAAACCGAGTCGTAAAAGGAAACACTTTTATGAGTTGTATAAAGTTTTCAATTGAAAAACAAAATACAAGTAATTTAAGTGATGATTATGCTACTAACAATTTGTATTGATTTTGAACTGAAAAGTACACTTTTAATCAAAGATGTTCAATGTTAGTCTAAAATTTCAACTAAACTTTGGTTGGTAGAAAAAAAAATTCCTAAAGCAAACTGTTCCAGTTTTAGTTATAAAGACACTTAAATTAGGTTATATCTAAGTAAATTTTAACATGTCATTTTTATGATGTTTTCATAGTTATATTAGAAATTATTATCTAACTTTTAAAGTTTTAATTCTTGTAGCTCACAAAAACTGACAAAATACTAAGTAATTTAATTTCAACGACTCGACCACGACATTAATACATGGTAAATTTTAACATTTTCTTTATATGTTGGTTTGATAAAAAATTGTAAATAATGTCTTACGAGTATCTTTATTTTAATAATAAAATTAAATGCTAAAACTTTTTTTTTAATAGAGTCGTTTTGACTTTTAAAAATTGAATAATAATTAAAAAAAAACAATAAAAAAGCTAAAAAGTTTATTACGCAAAATACTGTTTAAAAAACAAAACTTTGAAAACTTTATGAATAAATGAAAGTTTAAATGTAAAAAAAGATTAAAAACTAGTATAATGTTATAAATATTTTTTCAATACCGTTTATATATACAAATTTTAAAATTCATTATTAGACACTTTATTGATTTTTCAAAGTGTTTTGCTAAGTTAACTATAGAATAAACTCTATTATTGAACAACAGAATATGTGCTACCTAAAAAAAAGAAATTTCGCTGTACCCTACTTAATGAACTAGAATTAATATTTTATTTACTACAGTTTTAAAAGTTTTTCTTTACTTTTATTAATTAAATTTAGTTGTTACGATTATGAATTAACTTAATGTTCACTTGTTCAGTAAATAATAAAACAAATTATTTACTAAATCAACTTTTTACATTGCATAATTCTATTAAAAAATTTAACAATACACATTTAATTATAACCAACTTATTGTACAGATCTTTATGATAGAATATTTATGATAAAACGTGTGTACTAATAAATTCATTTTAAAGTTATACATTGATATTTAAGCAACTAAATATTTAAACTAAGTAAAACTGTGTAAAATCTGTAAAATATACTAATTTTTTTTAATGAGTTTTTTTTTATAACACTTTTGTTAATCTCGTTTTAAATTTTAACTGTAAACACTCGAAAAAATATTCTATGCAAGCTTACTAAGTGTATCCAAGTTGTGTACTTAAAGGTTCTTTGTACATCAGATCCTAGGACCAAATATTTTGAGTGTTTTTTTGTAGTGCAATAAGCTGTTATAAAACAATTGTATGTATCAAAGTATCCAATACTTTTGACTTTAATAAGCAAAAATGTTTTATATATATATATCAGGGGCGTGTCTAGATACTTTTAAAAGGGGGTTCACAATTTTTTTTTTAATTTGCCGCTTAAGTACGCTTTTCTTATGTATACACTGCCAGTTACGTACGTATTGTGCGTACTACGTAATATTTAGCCGAAAAACTCTGTTTTTTAAATACTTTTTTCTGCTTAGAAAAAAAACATATAAGTAGTAAAAGAAAAAAATTTTTTCTTTTTTTATTATACTGTGTTGAGTTTAGATATATTAAAACTAAAAGAAACAGAAAACATTTATAAACTTACAAATTGTATATCAAAATATTTGATTTTTTCTTCCCAAGAAAGGTTTTAAAATTCAAATATTTTTTATTTCTTCAAGTGTTACAAACATAACTAACTTACTCTATAAAAAATTAAGCCTTATATCAGGAAACTATATAATAAAATAATTGAAACTAGAATATATTATTTTAAAGAAAATTTCATTTGATTTAAATGTTAATATAGATAGATTTCTTTTAAATTTTTCTTTAAAATCTTAATCCCTTTAAATTTATATATCTATTTATAATAAAAATATTTTTTCAAGCAAATTAATCTATAAAATTTGAAACTTCACTAAAAAAATGTTTAGACATATTCAATTAAATTAAAATATCTTTAAATCATAATTAAATGTTTGCATGATGGTGCAGGGATTGTAATGATGGTTTTGAAATCTCTCAGTGTTGAAATTTCAAAACATCAAGAATCAGTTTTGTGGCCAACATACAAAAATAAAACAACTTAAATATAAATATTAAAACACCATTAAATGATAAAAGAATAAACTTCACTTGAAAAAAATGCTTAGACATATACAATTAAATTAATATGTTTTTAAATTATAATTAAATGTTTGAATCTCTCTGAATTTTCTCTCTGAATTGAACTTTTCAAGGTTTAAAAGCTTCACACAACATTATTAAACAATCAATTAAGTAAAATAAAATTTTAGTGTTTATATTGGACACTTTTTAAGTAAAATTGTATTTATTAGTTTAAAAAAATACTTAATTAAAAGTTATTTACACTTAGTAACAATTTATAATGGGAACTAAGAGCATCTTAGTAAAAAGTTTCCTAGAAAAAAATGCTACTTAAAACTTTTACCTATTATCACGTCACAATTAAAATTTTATATAAATTCTATTTCGGCTGGGTAAAACGAGCATTTTTTGTTACGGAAACTTATAATCTTTCAGTGTTATAAATTCAACATTTATTATTCAAAGCTTATCAAATAACCAAAACAAAGTCAATAAATAACGTTTTTAGTGATATTCTAAAAATACTTTTTTTCATTTTTTTTCAGGGGGTTCACAGGAAACAGGAAATAGAAAACCAGTCAAAACACGCCCCTGATATATATATATATTAAAATATAACTTAATATATCCATGTGGCTTGATGTCAGTTGTAACGAGTTTTGTAAAACTATTATCTACGCATAGCACGCGATTTTAAATCATAAAGCGTATTACTTCTTTTATTAATTTAGTTTAGCTTTTTACCTAACCATCAAAATAGTGTAACATGTACACTAGACCTTACTTTACATGTGCTTTGGTCTTGACGTTTTTCTTCTTTTAATTTAAATTGAAACTAATAATAACGTTTTTGTTATTATTGATACAAATTTTTAGTTGTATTTGTTATATACAACAAATATAAATAGATAATTGTATTTGTTACATATAACAACTCTACAAAAAGCCCTAAAGAAACAAACAATTTACTAGGACAGAAGCAATCTGAATATTATTTAATCTATTAAAGTTTCTTCTGCTACAAGTATATATGTTATAATCTATAACTTTTAGATAGAAGATGGAAGCCCATATTTTACGATTTTTTTTGTCCTTTTTAATGAATTATGATTTAACTTTTCTGAAGAAATCTTTTTAATGTATCTGATGATTTCATTTTCATGTAATTTTTATCAATTTTTAAATGTTTTTTTTTTATTTTTAATTTTTTATCAAAAATTGCCTCCATAAAACTTTCTTTAAACCGTCTTAAATTGTGCTTAATGAGTTTTTGTGATGATTGCCATATGTAAAATCAAATTCCACCTAAAAACTCTAAGGTCGCATTTATTTGGGTCTTGAACAGTTTTTTAAGAAAATTGAACGGTGCTAATGCTAAGGCTTTCATTTAATGCTTAAAAATTACTTTATTTGAAATTTTTATTGCTTCAGCTTGAAAAAAATTTTTAGGAAACTATAAGTTTTCGAAAAAGTTTTCAAACAAGTTTTACTTTAAATTTAAATTTCTTTTTAATATTAAGAGTTTATACGAAAGCAAATAATTATTAAAGATAAAATAAACTGTATATATGCAAAATATAATATTTAAAGTATTATGATATTTTGTATGTACTAGAAATATAAAATGAAAAATTAGAGCTGCTATAAAAATGTAATGTTTACTAAAACATGTACATAGTTCGATTTATTAGTTAGCAATGTGATTTATTAATAAAAAATAAATTAGTCGAATTTATTTCAGCATACAACATAAATAAATCATAAAAAATTAAAAAAACAAAATTTACTACTTGTATTAGTACAATATATTTCAAATCATAATTAGTAGAACTGTTATGTTTCTTCTAACAGTAAAAATCAAAAAATATATAATTGTATGGTTTAATAATCATAATATAAATAGTTTTATTCGATGATTTGATAAAATAAAGACATTTTATTTTGAAAGAATTTGTAAACTAAGTACCTTTTTTTGATATACTTGTTGACTTGTTTTTCACAAGCACCATCGAACTTTTGTTTTTATTAAAACTAAAAACGAACTGGGCGTTTTATTTTTACTTTTGGTTAACCTTATGTAAGATTTTTATTAAATTATATTTATAAATAAATGATAGCAGAATACATACGTTTCCGACTAAAAGCTTTATGTTAATCTGTTTGAGTCCAAAAAATATGTATTCGGCTGTTTTTTGTTTATACCATAAATAAAAACACACATTTAGTTGAAATTTTTAAAATATAACATTTATATAGTAAACTATAAAATTATAAACCTTTGAAAACTAATGTTTATTCTATTCAGCTAAAAAATTAGTTATAAAAATTTTGGTGAATGTACGTTTAATCCAAAAAGATAGCAACAAAAGTTACTTAAGAATTAGTATAAAACGCAACTAGCGCTTATTGTTTAATAAATTGAGAAAGACTTGTTCAAAAATAATTTTAAGTTTAAAACTTGTTTTAAAGCTATAATTTCCCGAATATATATCAATTTTCTCAATAGTGTTTAAACTTTTAAGCGTTGATAAAACGTTTTTCATTAGTTTTGATAATAGGTTATTACATACTATTTTTGCAGTTTGTAGTTAGATTATTAAAACAAATTAAAGATAAATTATAAAGTTTTCTAAAACTTTAAGATACCATTTTAAACAAAATATAGTAAAAAAAGTTTATGTTATTTTTTTTAACATTTGGTACTTAATTTTAGCTCTTTCAACTATAAAATAGCCAATTTTATAAAATCTAACTCTTTTTAAACAGTTAGTTTTAAAAATTTTGCACAAACTTTTGAGGTTTAAACAAGTTAAATTAAGTTTATCGATAAATTAAAAAAAAAAAAAAAGAATTTCAAAAACTTAACTTTTATAAATTAAATAAATATCAATATAAAACAAAAATTAACGATTTTGTAAAGTTATAAATGAGCGAAATGGTGATGAATAGTTAAAAT
This sequence comes from Thalia democratica, assembly GCF_965202585.1. Classification (NCBI taxonomy): domain Eukaryota; kingdom Metazoa; phylum Chordata; class Thaliacea; order Salpida; family Salpidae; genus Thalia; species Thalia democratica. Next base: position 23,839 of record NW_028139771.1, on the reverse strand, counting down.
ATTTATTCGTTAGTTTATTTTGGTTTATTTATATAACAGTTACATAATAAACATTTCATGTTTTGTGTTTCTAAACTTTGAATTTTGTTTTATGTTTATTTTTAATGCAATGAAAAAGCGTTTTTAAGATATTAGTTTACATAGTTTTTAATTAAAAAATAAAGTCTTTGTATTTATTTTTAGTAAAATACAGGAAAATAATCTATAAAGTAACAAAGATGTTATTAAGTTTTAAATAAGATATAACAATTGCTTTATGTTAATATTAAATAGCTTTTAGTAAGGTAAAAACCAGTAAATTTAATAACGCTAAAATGTTACATAATAAAACAAAATAATCGTTTCTATTAGAAAACACATGTTTAAAGAATGACTTTTGTTGTTTACTTTGCAATTGAAATAAGTTTTTTGTACAACAAAAACGAATTCATACCGTTTACTAGACGATAAGCGCAGCAATTCATACATACAAGCATTTAAAAATTATCAAAAATACTCATTGAAGAAAGTTACTATATGTATTACAATTATTAAATTTAAAAAAGGGTCTAATACTTTTGATAAATATCATAAACTCTTTAAAACTTTCATCTTAAATTCAATTAAAACTTTAAAGTATTTACAAAATACTTATTATAAAATGTTATGTGACAAAAAACAATTATAAGTTACAAACATTGAACTAAATAATATACAAAGCAGTTATAAAACTACCTTTATATTTCTTAACTGTTTTTTTAATCTTAATTAAAATATTAGATAACTTTTTGCAGCAAAGTTGGTAAATAAGTTTTACAGATTAAAAATATATATATCTTTTTTAATTGTTAAAAAATATAATCATTCAATAAAGTTATACATAAAATTAACTCATAAAAATGGTTTTGTTCTAAAACAACGTATATGTATTAGAACAAAGTACCAAGAAAGCTAAACTAAAAAATAAATTTGCAAATAATGTTTTAAATTGATTGTTACAGTTTATTTTATAGTCTTAAAACTAAAAAATCTACTTTTATTAATAATAAACACTACACATTAGTAAAAATTCAGGTAAAAAATAAATCTGTTTTGAATTTTATTTGCTCAACTGTAACAAGTAACAGTAATTGGTTTTATTAAAACCAAAACTTTTTGAATACCAGCCAAGAAGTTTTAAATAGAACAATTTATTCCACTTTATTTGTTTTTTTGTTAAAATACAGATATTTCGAGCTTACAATTTATAAAAATTTAATTTCTTTAATTTGAAAACTAGAGCTTAAACACACATTTAATTATTATCTTTGCATTAACAAATTATCAATATATTAACATTTTAATCTTATTTTAAATTAGTTTGGTTTTATTGCTTTTAATTATTCAAAAATATTTGTAAGTACTAATCTTTACTTAAAAATTGCAAAAAATTATGATTTTTGATATAAAACTATAAAACTAACTAAAAGCTTTGTTGAACGTGTTAAAATTATAAAATATTTTTTACTTTTAAACGTAAAAAATAAAAAAAACTTAGACAATTTTAAAATGAGCGAATATAGAACATACTTAATAGTTTAAAACATTTTTTTGAGTTGTTTTATCGTGGTAATGGTTTCAAGGATTTTATTTTTTAAACATTACTTAATACTAAACTTAACTAATACATAAATAATCTAATAAGTTTTAAACAAATCTAACACTACTTCGGTATAAGTAACTTTCTTTTGTAAGTTAAAAATAAAAAATATATTTTCTGACGATATATTGTAGCAGTAAAAAATTATACCTCTTGATGTCCAAAAAATTAAAAAAGATTTCTAAGTATTAATATAAAGATTAATAAGTTTAGTAGTTGGTTAAAAGGCTTATTAAAATAAAAAAATTGATGAAAAAGATGAATTCTTCAATTTACGTTAACTTTTAAGCATGAAACAACACGTTTTATATCATTACAAAATAAATTTATTGAAAGTTTCTGTTTAAAGTGTGATATAAATTTTATACGCATTTTTTTTTGTAAAAATAAGAGTAACATTTAGCTACAAATAGTTTTTAGGTATTTTTGTTGTGCGTTAATATTAATCTAATATAAAATATTTTAGATATTTTAAACGTACATTTTTATCAACAACCTACTAACTGTACTAAAGTAAAAAAAATAGCAATCATTAGACGAATTTTTCAAACTTTAAATAAGTTAAACTTTATAAATATTAATTTTCCATAAATTTTTATCAAAATAAAAAACCACTGAAAGCTGTTATCATTTAAATAAATGGGTAAAGATAAGCTAAAATAAAAAAATTACTACTAAGTTAACTAATTTAAATAAATACAAACTATCAAGAAACGCCCCTAAATGGTACGAACTGAAAACATTTAACCAGTTATGTAGTTTATATTTTTTTAAATAGAAAGTTTTCAGATACTTTTTGCTTTCTACAGAATATTAACGGAGTTTTTTGGTTATTATAAATTTTAAGTGCGTTAAAAAACGTTATTAATATTTAAGTCGGTATTAAAAGCAAAAATTCTAGTTTAGTCATTAGTATTTTATTCATTTAGAACTATTAATAAACTAGCTAAAAAAGCTTACATATAATGCTTTACAATTAGTTGAATTCAACTTATATTATTTCAGTTTTTTATAAAAGTTACTAGAAGGTATATTTTTTTTAGAAGGTTTAAACATGTTTGGCTTTAACTTGTTTTTTTTATAAAATTTAGAACTTTACGATAAAATATAACTTTTAAAGATAAAAAACTGTATATATTTAAAAAAAAAGAAAAGTTTATGATGTTTTGTATGCACTATAAGTTTGAAAAAAAATTAGAACTTTCAGAAAAGAATTTTGGTTTTGAGAACGACGTGAAAATTATTTTTTAGTTATATCAATATTAGTAATTTTAAAATTAATTGAATTTCATAGAATATACAACATAAAAATCATAATAAAGTGCAACTAAAATTAAATTTAAAGATTTTTTTAGTAAAATATCTTGCATGCTAAAAATAGTTAAACTATGACAGTTTTAAACAGTAAAAATTCAAAAATTATGTAATTGTTTGTATAACTTAATGAAAATATGAACAGACTTATTTCATCATTCGATAATATAAAAACTACTCGTTTTATAAAATTTATATAAATTAAATACCTTTATTTGTATATAAATAATGTATTTGTTAACTAAAAAGCGTAGTCAAACTTTTATTTTTGTTAAAAATAAATTCATACTGAGCTAAATTAAAGCATACACAGACTAATAAGTTTTAAACAAATTTTAACACTAATTCAGTATAAGTAATTTATTTGTAATATGTATTTATTCGTAATTAAATAATCTGAATATTTTTTCTTACGATATATGTTGGCAGTAAAAGATGACACCTCTAGAATCTAGATGACCAAAAAACTAAACAAGATTTATAACTTTTTGTCTATGCTTAATTGTTAGTTAAAATGTATATTTTAATAATAAATTTTTAGGTGAAAATGATGAATTCTTCAACTTACTGTTAGCTTTTAATCGTGTAACAACACTTTTAATATTATTACAAAATAAAATTATTGAAAGTTTTTGTTTAAAGTGTTATATATATGAATATATAAATTTTATTATAAAAATAAGCGCTAATTAGTAATTAACTATAAAAAGTTTTTAAGTATGTTCTTGTGCATTAATACTAATCTAATATAAAACTTTTTTAGATATTTTAAACAACCATTTTTATCAACAGCCTAAAAACTGTACTAGATTAAAAAATCAACAATCGTTAGACGAACTTTTTTAAATCTAATATATGGAAAAATCTGTAAGTTTTAATTATCTTTAAATCTATAACAAAAAATAAACCACTGAAAGCTGTTATTCATCAAAGTTTTAAAATGGGTAAAAATAAGCTAAAATCAACAAATTGCTCTTAAGTTAACTAATTTAAATAAATATAAACTATTAGTAGAAGAAACACTCCTAAAGGTTACGAACTAAAAATATTAAACTAGTTAGTCAGTTTATAATTTTTTTAAATAGATCAGATACTTTTTACTTTAAATTTTATATTCCCATGATTTTTTGTCGCTTTAAATTTTAAATACGTTAAACAAAGTTGTTAGTATTTAAAAATTCTAGTTTAATCATTAATATCTTTTGTATTTAGTTCTTCTAATAAACTAGCTAGAATAACTTACATATAATGGTTTTAATTTATTTGAACTCAACTTAATTTTTTTATATCTTAGAATTTTTTTTCAAAAAAGATTTTAAGCATGTTTGGTTTTCTCTTTTTCAATAAAATTTGGGACTTTAACGTTAAAATATAATTTTAAAGATGAAAACTATATTTAAGTAAAAAATAAAAAAGTTTTTGATGTTTTGTATGTACTATAAGTTTGAAAAAAAAACATTTAGAAAGGGTTTACGTACATATTTTGATTTATATGTTAGAAATGTCCATATTAATAGATAAAAATTTATTGAATTTAATTCAGCATATTAGATAAAAATATCATAGTAAAGTTTAATGAAATCTTAAATAAAAACTTATTTCAGTACAAAATCTTGCAAATTATAAATAGTAGAACTATAGTAATTTTTAAGTGTAAAAATTCAAAAAAAAAAAAAAAACTTTTGTATTAAAAATAATAATATAAATAATTTTTTTATGATTATATAAAATGTAGACAATTATTTTTTTATTTCTTACATTTTTTGATTTATTTTTTAGTAATAACAATATTAATAATTATAAAGTTAATGAATTCAATATAACATAAAACAAAAAAATAAACAATAAAGTTCAATCAAAACTAAGTTTAAAGATTTTGTTAGTACTATATCTTGCATAATATAAATAGTTAAAGTAAGACAGTTTTTAACAGTAAAAATTTAAAAATTATATAATTGTTTGTGTAAATTAATGAAAATATGAACAGACTTTTTTCATCATTCGATAATATAAAAACTAATCATTTTATACAATTTATATAAATCAAATACCTTTATTTGTATAAAATAGTATTATATATAAAAATATACTATCTATATTAAAAAATTTTTATTGTTTAACTGATTTACGAGCGTGGTCGAACTTTTATTTTTGTTAAAACTAAAAAAAAATGAGTGTTTTACTTTTATTTTTTATTGAGTTATGTTTAAAATACTTTAAAAACTATAACTATTCTAAAAAAATTTTGAAATTAATTGAAGTACAGCAAATAACACAAAGTATTCCTTTTTTATTAATTTTGGATAAGTTGAATCGATGTTTTATGTGAAGTTTTGAAAATAATAAATAAACTTTATTGTTAAATAAAAATAAATTTAATTTAACAAGTATAAATAAATTTATTTAGACCTATTTTTTTAGTTAAATAGCATCTTGTATATATATACATATTAGTAATGTGCTGTTTATCTTAATTTGTTTTAAATTGCTCCACACTTAGTAAAAAAAGTAGAGTGACATAAACTCGTTTAAAAACAAAGAACAACAGAATACATATGTTTTGGACTCAAAGCTGTGTTTAAAAACTGCTTTAGGTTCATAATATATGTATAATGTCTTTTTTGTTTGTAATATATAATAAATTTATAAATATGCACATATTGTTAAAACTAAAAAGTTTAATATCCATTAAGTAAACTAAAAAATTATAAGCTTTTAGAAATTAATGTTTATCAATTTAAGCTAAAATAATAACTAATGAAAAATAAAAATTAATATGAAAATAAATTTAATTGCAAAAACACTCACCAATTACTGTTATCGTAAAACGCAACCAGCGCTTATTGTTGTATACATTGAAAAGCTTTTGTTTCAAAATAATTTTAAGTTTAAAACTTTTTTTTAGTTTATGATTACCCGACGAAATATCAAATTTCTCTATTGTGTTTAAACTTTTAAGCGTTGATAAAACGTTTCTTGTAAGTTTTACTAATAAGATATTACATATTATTTTGCAGTGTGTAGTTAGACTTTTAAACAAGTTTGAAGTTAAATGATAAATTTATCTTAATCTTTAATTATTTTTGTGAAATGGACTAAAGTAAGTTGAAAAGTTTAAATTAGTTGTTTTTTAAAATTTAATACTTAATTTTATATCTTTTAAATAAAAAATATCCAATTTTGTAAAATCTAACTCTTTTTAAACCATTAGTTTAAAGATTTTGCACAAACTTTTAAAGTTTGAACAAATTAAAATAATTTTATCATTAAATTAAAAAATAAATTTTTCTCAAACTTAATTTTTATAGATTAAAAAAATATTAATATAATAAAAAATATAAATTATTTTGTAAAATGAGAAATGAGCGCCTCATGGTGATGAATAGTTAAATAATTATTTGTCAGTTTATTTTGTATTAGTAATACAACAGTTTTATAATAAACATTTTGGTTTCGTGTTTCTAAATTTTAAATTCTGGTTCAAATTTTTATATATGCGATTAAAAGGCGTTTTTAAGATACTAGTTTACAATATCGACTTTGACAGTCTTTAATTAAAAAAATGAGTTCTTTGCATTTATGTTTGATGAATTACACGAAAATAAATCAATAAAGTAGGAGAAGTGTTTTTAAATTTAAAAATTATGATTTAAAAATTACTTTATGTTAATGTTAAAAACATCATTTAAGTAAAAAACTGTGAGATTATCTATAATAACGCTAAAATAATAAAAAATAAAAAATTTAATCTTTCATATGAGAAAACGCGTATTTCAAGTAAAAGAACTTTTAACTTAAAAAATAAGCACATACACAATTTGTTTATAAAGGTTTAGATATTTTAAGTCTTTTAGGTTATCTAAAGAGATTTAGAAAATAAACAATATATAAACTAAAAAAATATTTTCTGTATATTTTGTGACTAAAATAACTTTTATGTATAACTAACTACAAATCAAAAACTAAGTTATACCTTTTTTAGACGAAAAGCGCATCATTAAATATAAGTACTAAAAAAATTGACAAAAAAAATTGAAGAATGTTACTTTATGTATAACAGATATTAAAAGATAAAAATGAGTACACGAACTTTGATAAATATCGTAAACTTTTTAAAACTTTTTTTTTTAAACTTTGTTTTAAATTTAAATAAAATTTTAATTTGCTTATGAATTATTTATTATAAGGCGTAATTTGAAAAAGGAAAAATATTAACTTACAAATATTTAACTATATCATATACAAAACAACTATCAAAATACCTTTATAATTTGTAACTGTTTTATTTTATAACCTAACCAAAACATTAGATAAATTTTTGTAGCAAAGTTGATAAATAAGTTCATAATAAAGAATATATTTGTTTTCAAATACTAAAAAAATTATCATTTATTAAAATGTACATAAAATTTACTTATAGAAAAGGTTTTATTCTAAATATAAGGTTAAGGTTTTATATGTATTAGAGAAAAGTACCAAGAAAGCTAAACAACAAAATCCATTCGCACATAATTTTTTACGTTGATCCTTACAGTTTATTTTATAATCTTAAAACTAAAACGTCTACTGTTTTTATTAAATATAAACACTACAAAATAAGTAAGTAACTTCGGGTGTAAAATATAAATCTGATTTGGTTTTTATTTGCTTAATAACCGCAACTACTAACAGTAATTGGTTTTACTAAAACCAAAAGCTTCTTAAATATTAGTCAAAAAGTTTTATATCGAAAAAATACTTTATTTTGTAATTTGGTTTTGTTGATTTAAAAATAAAGTTTTTTGAGTTAAAAACTTACAAATTTAATTGTTGCAAAATAAAAACCAACATTTTTGTTTTAATAATTTTTTTTCTTTAATGACTTGTTTTTTGTTAATTAAAGTAACTTGCTTTTATTACTTTTAAAGTCCCTAGCTAGACTATTAAAAAAACTGCTGTGTTCTAGATTGAAAACAGTATTAAATGTCAATAAGTAAATTATTTTACGAAACTAACTAAACACTATTTTTAACGTGCATAAACTTTATTAATCATTTTTACTTTACAAAGTTAACAAATAACAACTTTGATTGGTTTTCTACGTAAAAACTTAAAACAATTTTTTTAAGCTTATACGACGACTTGTGGTAATTGTTTCTGGGGTTTCGAATATTTTTTACTAAATTAAAATGATGCAATTTTAAATTATTAAATTGTAAACAGTTTGTTTAAAACTGATTTTAATGCCTCTTTAGTATAAGTAATTTTTATATTTATGAGTTAATAAAACTAAATTATTTTGTCCTACGTCGGGCAGTAAAAAGTTATTCCACTACTAGATAATCAAAAACTAAAAAATAGTTTCTAAATACGATATGTTTGAGATTAATGTTCATTAAAATACATATTTCAATATATAGCATTAACGTAAAAATATCAATTTCTTCATTCACTAAGTAACTTTTAAGCGTTAAAAAAGACATTTTATATATTAAACAACATTATTACAAGCATTTATTAAAACTGTTTTATTTTTTTGTTAGTAATATTTTTTTAACAGATTAAATCAACATTAATTAAAAATAGTTTTAAGCTTTAACAACTTCAAAAACACTTTCTTCGGTTATACAAAATTAGTATTAAAATAATAATTAAAGTCTAAAATAAAACTTTTTAGATAACTTTGTTGCTTTTTTTTTCTTCTAAATAGCCTAAAAGTATACATTCAAACTAAAGATCATAATTATATATGTACGTAATTAATTGATCAGGTTCATTTAAAATGATAGAATCTGTTTTACAACAAATGTTTGAGTGAAATAACTAATTATTATTTCATACATTATTATTTTTATCTATTCATAGATATTTTTACTCTGTTAAATAAAAATATTAAAAAACCTAGCGTTATAATAAAAACTCCTTTAGTTGCTGTTATTTAAACATAAAAACTTACATTCATGTCTAAGTTTGAGGTACAAATAATATTATTGTTTTATTTCTAGTTTTAGTGTCTATTTTTTGAATAGATTTTCGAAGCTTTAAATAATATAGTATTAAGTATTAAATATAAAATAATATTAAGTATTAGTGCATGTATAAAATTAAAACATATGCAGTATTTTATAGAACTTTACGATAAATATAGCCTTTAAAGATATAAAAACTATATATAGTTAAAAAAAGAAAAGTTTATGATGTTTTGTATGCACTAAAAGTTTGAAATAAAAATCAGAACTTTTAGAAAAGTATCTTGGTTTTGAGAACGACGTGAAAATTATTTGTTAGTTATATCAATATTTGTAATTTTTAAGTTAATTGAATTTTATAGAACATAAAACATAAAATGACGTTACAAAGTGCAACTAAAATTAAATTTAAAGATTTTTTGGTACAAGATCTTGCATACTATAAATAGTTAAACTAAGAGAGTTTTTAACAGTAAAAATTCAAAAATTATATAGTTGTTTGTATAACTTAATGAAAATATGAACAGACTTTTTTCATCATTCGATAACTACAAACAACTCATTTTATAAATTTTGGATAAATCAAATAACTTTATTTGTGTAAAATAATATTACATATAAAAACATATTATCTATATTAAATAACTCTTACTGTTAAACTGATTTACGAGCGTGGTCGAACTTTTATTTTTGTTAAAACTAAAAACACACCAAATGTTTAATTTTTGATTTTTATTGAGTTATATTAAAAATATTTTAAAAACTGTAATTATTCTGAAAAAGTTTTGAAATTAATTTTATTACAGAAAATAACACAAAGTATTCCTTTTTTATTAATTTTGGATAAGTTGAATTGCTGTTTTATGTGAAGTTTGAAAATAATAAAGTTATAAAACAAAAGTTGTAGACTTTATTATTAAATAAAAATAAATTCAAATTAATAAGTATAAATAAATTCATTTAGACCTATTTCATTTTAAATTAATAGCATCTTGTATATATATACATATTAGTAGTGTGCTGTTTATCTTAATTTGTTTTAAATTGCTCCACACTTAGTAGATAAAAGAGAATGACATAAACTCGTTTATAAACAAAGAACAACAGAATACATATGTTTTGGAATAAAAGCTGTGTTTAAAGCTGCTTTAGGTCCGAAAAATTTGTATTCTGTCTTTTTTGTTCATAACATATATAAATATACACATATTGTTAAAACTGTAAAAATTTAATATTCATTAAGTAAACTTAAAAATCATCAGCTTTTGAAAATTAATGTTTGTCAATTTAATCTAAAATAAATAATTAATGAAAAGTAATAAATAAAATGTAAATAAATTCAATTGAAAAACACTCATACGTTACTGTTATCTGATATTAGTGTAAAACGCAACTAGCGCTTATTGTTTAATAAATTGAGAAAGACTTGTTCAAAAATAATTTTAAGTTTGAAACTTGTTTTTAATTTTCTAATTCCCGACTATATGTCGAACTTCTCTATAGTGTTTAAACTTTTAAGCGTTGATAAAACGTTTCTTGTAAGTTTTACTAATAAGATATTACATATTATTTTGCAGTGTGTAGTTAGATCAAGAAAAATAAACTAAAGTTAAATAATAAAGTTATCTAAATAGTTTTTATTAAACCTGCACAAAATATATTAAAAAAGAAAACTTTTGGTACTTAATTATAGCTCTTTTAACTATAAAATAGCCAACTTAAGAAAATAAATCTCTTTTTCAACGTGAGTTTAAGAATTTTGCACAAACTTTTGCGGTTTAAACAAGTTAAATTAAGTTTATCGATAAATGAAAATATAGGAATTTCAAAAACTTATATTTTATAAACTAAATAAATATAAATACAAAACAAAAATTAAAATATTTTAGTAAAATGATAAATGAGCGAAATGGTGATGAATAGTTAAAATATTTATTCCTTATTTTATTTTGTTTTATGTTTACCACAGTTACATAGTATATGTTTCTTCTTTTGTGTTGCTAAACTTTTAACTTTGTTGTAAATTTGGTTTTAATGCAATGAAAAAGCGTTTTTAAGTTTTAAGTATAATTTTAATATCACTTTTTATTTATAATTAAAATATTTTTTAAAGGTAAAAAATTGTAAATTTAACTATAATAACGCTTAAATGTTAAAAAAAAGTTTATTAATCTTTTTTATGAAACTAATATCAAACTAAATAATAAAGAAAACTGATATCAACAATAAAAATTTTAATTTAAAAAGTATGCATATACATAGTTTTCATTATATAGGCATAAGAATTTTAAGTACTTAAGATTATCTAAACTGGTTTGAAAATAAACAAATTATAAATATCTATATAAAAAAGGTTTTTGTTTATGTTGTAATTGAAATAACTTTTTTGTAATTAGATACAAATAAGAAAATAATATTATTCTAATTACAGACAAAAAGCGCAGCTATAAATAAAAGTATTGTAAATAATTAACAGAAAATTCACCGAAAAAGTTTACTGAATGTATTACAGACATTAAAAATAAAAATGCGTACATGAATTTAAATAAAAATCGTAAGTTCTTTTAAACTTCCTTCGTTAAAAATTTCAATTAAATGTAAATAGAATTTTAATGCTTTAATAGAATATTAACTATAAAACGTGTGACAAAAGAAGATATTAGCTAAAAAAAATTTAAGTACATAATTTACAAAATAGTTACTTCTTTTACTCATTTTTTTTGAATCATAAGCTTTATTGAAAAACTAGATAAACATTTTCAGTAAAGTTAACCAATAAGTTTTTGAGATTATAAGTAAATATCTATTTTTTAATTGCTTCGAAAAACTTATCACTCAATAAAGTGATATATAAAACTAACTCAAATAACGGTTTTATTCAAAAATAAATAAAAAAACTTATTTTTTGGAGCTAAATATATGTATTAAGAAAGCTAAACTACAAACTACATTAGCAAACAATATTTTTACATTGATCATTGTAGTTTATTTCATAATCTTTAAACTGAAATGTCTACTTTTATTAGTGAAAAACACAACAAAAAAAAGTAAGCAATATTGGTGGAAAATAAGTTTGATTTGAAGTTTGCTTAACAACCGCAACAAGTATATTAGTTTTACTAAAACTAAAAGCTTCTTGAATACTAGAACAATTTATTCCACTCTAAAGGTTTGTATTCGTTTTAAAATATAGATTCTTCGAGATATGTTTGTGATTAATGTTTATTAAAATGTATATTTCAATAGAAAACATTTATATGAAAACATTAAATTCTTCATTAAATTTACTTTATATTTTTTATGCGTTGATAACCATTTCTACTTTATCTTTTAATATATATCACAAGTATTTGTTAAAACTGTATCATTGTTTTTGTTAGTAATATGTTCTTGTAAATCAAAATTAATTAATAATGATTTAAACTCTAACAACTCCGAAAATACCTTCTTCGGTAATACAGAATTAGTTTACAATAATAATAAAAGTCAATTGTAAACCTTTTTAAATAACTTTGTTTTTTTTTTTTTTGCAAATAGCCTAAAAAGATATAATTAAACTTAAGATCATTAATATATAGGTGTTTAGTTGAACAGGTACATTTAAAATTATAGAACCAGCTTTAGAACAAATGTTTGTATGATATAATTAAATACTATTTCATACATCATTATTACTTATTCATAGATATTTTTGCTCTGTTAAATAAAAACATAAAATAACCTAGCGTGGTAGTAAAAACACCTTTAGCTGCTGTTTATTAAACATAAAAACTTACATTCTTGTTTAAGCTTAAGGTAAAAATAATTTTATAGTTTTGCTCCAGTTCTAGTGTCTATTTTCTCAATCGATTTCAAAGCGTTAAGAATAACGTTGCTATTTTGAATTAATATTATTTTCAGCAAAATATGTATAAAGTAATAGTGCATGTATAAAATTGAAACATATGCAGTTTAGTGTTAAAAAGTTTACTTAAAAAGTTATATTCGTTTACTTATAATATTGAATTAATTAAAAATGTTGTTTTTTCACTAAAAGAGTCTAAAGATTCTAATTTGACAACTTAAAGTCCATAGTTTTTAAAGTGTTTGAAATTCAAAAAACATTTAAGTGTTTTTTGTTTTTAATTGTTAATTTGCATTGCTAAAGCGTTAATACAAGTCGCTTTTGCTTCTGGTAAAACTAAAAACGCTAAAACTTATTTGCTTTGATTTAGTTTTAGCATGTTTGTTCACGAAGTTCGTTGTAATTACTAGGGCTTTTTAGATGAAAATTCGCAGAATAAAAGGACGATAAAAATAAAAAATAAAAACAATATTTAGTAGCTAATTTTCATAAAAATATATGAAAAATTAAGATAAAATTAAAATTTGTTGGTGGTTTAATATAAATTTTGATTATAAATTTTCATTAGTAAGTTATATGAACCTATTTTTTTGTAGTTTTATTATTCCGGTTATATTTTTTGGTCCTTCATTTGTAATTAATTAAATTCCTAAGTCAAAATTTTTTGAATTTTATCAGAAATATGCTCGTTGTTATGATGAAATGAAGAAATGTTCAAGTTTTTTGATTTTGTTATCAAAAGTGTATGTTTATACTTATATCACTAAATAATCTTTATACTTAAAAATGACTAAAGAGCTCTAACCTTAATACAAAAATATGAGCAATATAAATGTTGTTTAAATTTAACACTAGTTTACTTTGTAATACTTAATGTATTTAAATGTACTTTACTTTACTTTGTATTAATTACAGACATTTAGTTGTGTGTTATATGTAAATAATCTAACAAAATTGACTTAGCAAAGTAGATGCAGTAACAAATTGTTAAATCTTTAAGGAGTTTGTTTTACAGGAACTTTTAAAACGAAAAAGTAGATTAATAGATAAGCAGTACGATGCCTCTACATGATCAGTATATAAACATAAACTCACAAATTCTTATCTGTGTCGAACTTTTTGTTGAAAAGCATATTTCAATGTTAAACATTTTGTGAAAGTGTTGAATTCTTCAATTTACTGTTACTTTTGAAGCGTTGAAAAAGACGTTTTATATTTTTATAAATTTTTGAAATTGTTTGTTAAAAGTTTAACATGTATTTATATGTAAATTTTGTTATAAAAACAAGTAAAACTTATTGTTTAATTATAAAACCTTCTTAAGTACATTCTTGTACATTAATAATAATCTAATATAAAACATTTGAATTTTTTAAACAACTATTTTTATCAACAATAAAATCTCTAATAAAATTTTAGCATTATAAACGTACTTTTCGGTTAAATTATTATATTTAGTGTGACAGAAAAAAATCCTGTTTTACTTATAAAAAAAAAATTATGAAATAATGTCTCTGTTAAAAAACAATATTAGTTAAGTCCAGCGTTTAGTAAAAGCACCTATAGTTGCTGTTTTATAAAACATAAAAAGTCTTATTTATATTTAAGTTAAGATGTTAATACTTTTAAGCATCGTTAAAACAAATCTAATCTCAGATCTAATTATGTAACTCATACTATTTAATCAACTAGTGTTAGAAAAGTTTTAATATAATCTGAATTATCAGCTAATTGTTTTTTACTTGTTAGTACCACTTGTTTTTTTTATTTATTAAGGCCTAATTAATTTATTAAAAAAAGTTTTTGTTAAAAAAAATTAAGATACTTTTAAATACCTTAGTTTTCTTAAAAATTTTTACTGCACATACAAATTTTACTAAAATTTATTAAATATATAAGAATACTACCAGAATAAAATATTGAATTGATGATTTATAATTTTTAGAGTAAGTTAAAATATAACAAATAAATAGCTTTAAAAATAGCAAAAATCAAACTATAAATACGTGAAAAGTACTCAAAATAAAACTTAGCATATTTTTCATTTTTACATATGTTTTATATGCAAGCATATGATATTATAAGTAAAATAGTAATACTTATGTTATAATTCTTTAGAATAAATGTTTTTTATTTTTTTTTATGATGTTTTATTATACAAAACAATTCTTATTTCTATCTTTATGTTATCACTATATTACTATCTAACTAGTCTTTAAAATAACAATTAAAAATAAAAATAGAACCAGAAGGTTTTTCTTTATATCTCATCATATTTTTAAGCGTAAACCTGTTTATCAAGTTGAACTAACTAAACAAATCAGAATATAAAATTCAAATATTTTTTTTCGAAACATTTATAATATCTTAGATGATAGTATTATACACTTTAGCTGTATTTTAAAAATAATGATCAAATTAGTTCTTACAACTGTTTTTTTAATTAAAATTAAACAAATTAAATTTTTTTTTTAAACTATTAAAAGAAATTGTAAAGTTTTTTTATTAAATTGCTCAAAACGTGTTTTTTAGCTCTTAAAATCTCTGTAAAAAAACACTTCTAAAAGTATACAAGAATCTCTAAACAAAATTCTTTTTTATGTTTAATGTTTACAGTTTAAAACACCTTTGGAAGCTCGCTTTAATATAATAGTTAAAATTATCTTCAAACAGTATAACTATTTAGTAAACTTGCTAAAACGTAATTTAAGTTTTTTGTATTTATTAAAAATAGTTAAGTTGTGAATGTATTGTATGAATGAAATTTTACATTTCATCAAAAAAAAAACAAATCTAGTTTATCTCATTGCATACATGTTTTTAATGTTAATAAAATAAAGTTCGTTTAAATTGAATTAGCAAAGAAGGACCATAAGATAAAAAAAATAAAAAAAACGGTTTTCAAAGTAAGTATTTTATAAAAGATTAATTTTGAGTAACTAATTTAGCTAGATAACTTAGCTTAAAAAATTACTCATTACGTTTGAAATTTTGTAAAGTAAAACTTGTGACTTTATGTTAAACGTTAAAAATAAAAGTTTTAAGCCTAAAAATTATTTTTATGTATTAGTTTAAAATGTTTTTGTAAAGTTACAATTCAAGTTTATTTTTTAAAAATTGTTTCAAAATAATTAAGCATTAATATGTATAGTAAATATCGTATGCTTACATTAATGTATAATTTAAAATTTAACTTTAACTATTAAAACTATTATTTGAGAAATTATTCAATTTTTTGTTTTGAAACTTTTCAACAAAAAAAGCTAATTATTTGTTTTTGTTAATGCAAAAATTTTAACAAATGCAATTTTTTAGCTTATTCTCAATAGCCAAATAACATATTAATGCAAAAAAAAATTAATTTCCACGGAACGTTTTAACATTTCTGATAAGCATGTTAAATAAATAAATAAGATACCAAACCAGGTTAGAATTTTTCAGTTATATAAATAAACTGATATATTGTTTAAAATAGTTTATAAATTTTAGTATTAAAATATTACAAACGTGTTTTTAAACGCTTCAAAATTAAAATCAGTAAAAATACTAATTATTAAAACAATGTAAAATAAAAACGTTTAGAAAGTTTTGTGTTTTATAAATCGTAGTCTACTTTTAATATTTTTTATTGTTTTGAGATTACTACAACTAGAGACAGTTTAATTGCTCTTTTACTTTCATATAGCTAAATAGTAATTCTAGCTAAAACAGTTAAACTTGACTAATTTAAACACTAAGCAAATAAATACAACTAGTATTAAAATTTTAATTCATTTTCTATGAATGTTACAAGTTTCTTAACAACTGCAAAACAAAATATGAATTTAATTGCTTTTGGAAAGTTTTAAAAACTGTATAAAACTGTTTTGAAAGCTTATAACAAAATTTCATGCTAAATAAAAAAAAGTTTACTAAAGACGAGTTTTAAAAAACTGAAACATTTTATAACAATAAGTTAAACAGTATTATTTCTTTATTACACAAGCACATGTTTCTGTGTGTTAAGGGTTAACAAACTTCAATTATTTATTATTAATTTATTTTATATATTCCAGTGCACTTGTTTCGCTCGGATCTCTATTAACAAACGCTTAAATCTATATTTTTGAATAATCAAAAGTTTTCATACTCATGTTTAAACAAGCGATAAAGAAAAGACTTAATTGTTGTTTACACGCTTTTAGTTTTAGTAATACTAAAAAAAGGTTTTAGGTACTGAAGAAACATAAAGTTAGCTATGCAACATTATTAAATAAAAGTTTAAGTTAAATTGTTTTGTAAATACTATTATTAACACAAGTAGGTTTCAATACTAAATGTAAGTTTTAACAGTTTTAGAAATAGTTAAACCAATTTATTAACTAACAAAAGTATTTTAAATCTGTTTCGAATAATAGATAATGAGTTTAATTATAAAATAATAACTTAATAGGTACCTAAAATAATAAAATTATATAATCTTAATGTTTCAAAACTTATTATTTGTAATTTAAAAAACAGCAATAACGCATTTTTAACGCTTTTAAATTCATTGAAAATTATAATAAAGAAACAGAATAGTGGTAACATTAAACGAATTTGTGTAATTAAATTATGTTATAATAAAATAACTCAAAGCTTTTTTTTTTGTTTTTTTACAACTAGTGGCGTTCATTTATAAAATGTTAAAACTAAATAAGTATATTACTTTTTTAATTTAAGTGATTAATATAAAAGATTTTTTGTTGGCAATCTTATTTTAAGATTATTATATTTGTAACATTGTACATATAACAAAAAGCAAATCAGAGTAAATAAACTATATTATATATATTATATATATCATTAAAAAAATATCTACTTACTATAAACAGAAAGCTTTAGCATTGTATATTAAGCAAATCTAAGCTTTTATTTGTAAATAAAATAAAAACAAATTAATCATTGTAACCATTGTCTTTCGTTCTTGACTTCGACCGAAAACAGAATTAAACTTTAACAACTGAATTGGTTTTAAAAAGTAACTAAACTTTATTAATAGTTTTTACTTTCAAGCTCAAACAACTTTGAAATAAATTAAAAATATATTTTGTTACCTCGTTTAAGAGGAGTTTTATAGTGGTAAAACTTATTTTATTTTCATTCGTTCGATTTAACCTGACTATATTAAATTAAAATAGCGCAGTAATTGTTTAGTTTAAAAAAAATTCATTTGAAAATATATATAAAGTCGGTATTACTTATTTTAATTTATAAGCTAAAACAGTTAAAATAATAAATGTAAGCAGTAAAACTTTACGCCTCTAGATGAAAGAAAACAAAAAAAAAGTTAAAAGCACATGGTTGTGTTATCTTTTTATTGAAAAGCATACTTCAATGGATAATATTTAGATGAAAAAAAAGACCTCTTCATAGAGTTAACTGTAACTTTTGAGCGTTGAAAAAGACGTTTACTTATTTACTTTATTTTAATACAATTTTTTACTATATGCTTTTTTGTTATTGAAATTTTTTTTAACAAAAAAAAACCTTCAATCAAATCTCGTTATGAATAAAAACAATTTTAAAACATTTTTTAGGTATTTCAAAGTTAGTTTACATTAATATAATAAAACTTTATATTCTTTTAGATAAAGAAGTGTATATAATTTTATTTATACAACTAGTCTAACAGCAATATCAATATAAAAAGTCATTAATTTTACAAGTAATATATTAATTTTACTGATGTAATATTACAGAAGTTGTTATTTAATGTTAAAAAATAACCTCTCTTTTAACAAACACATTTACTTTACCCAGTATTTAAGTAAAAGCACCTTTAGTTGCTGTTTTATAAAACATAAAATATAATGTTTATGTTTAAGTTTTAGCTACAATTCATCTTACAGTTTTAAATCTAGTTGTAGTGTTGTACTTTTCTATATTATTTCAAAGCGTTAAGAATAACGTTATGATTTTTTTTTATAAAAAAACCAATCTTAATAAGTTATATAAAATATAAACCTAGGCAACTTAGTGTTGAAGATTTTTTGACAATAACAAGTATTTTGTAAAAAAATCGAGATGAAGACTTTCTATTCTTTTTAAAAGAAGCTAAAACGTTTTTATTTGAACATATTTTCAAAATCACTACATGCTTCAAACGATCTTATTTGCATTGATGAAGCGTAAGTACAAGACACTTTTGTTTTTGGTAAAACTAATAAGGATAGATTTTTAGTTTAATTTTCTTTGCAAATAAAGCACATTAATACTTTTCTGTTTATACTATAATATTTGTCTTTTAATAGATTTTAAAATAAAATCTCGATTAAAACAGATAAATAATAATAAACTTTATTAGCATGTTTTTTTGAATAAGTATTTAAAAATCTTACGTGTATTTTCTAAAATAATTGTCAAAAATCAGTTAAAATTTTTTTTTTGATGGTTAATTAATAGTTAAATTACTATACTTGTTAGTTACTCGACTTGTTTTGCTGCAATGCATTATTTTTTATTTAAATAATTTTAAAGTG
This sequence comes from Thalia democratica, assembly GCF_965202585.1. Taxonomy (NCBI): domain Eukaryota; kingdom Metazoa; phylum Chordata; class Thaliacea; order Salpida; family Salpidae; genus Thalia; species Thalia democratica. The sequence goes on along the minus strand of NW_028139771.1, from coordinate 4,615 downwards.
TTTAGAAAAATATTTAAATATTATAATTAAAACATATAATTTACTACATTAAAACACGACTATTTTAAAAAGATTAAGAAAATATTCTAAGACAAAACAACATTAAAATTCTTTTAAACAAGTATTTTTTTTTAAATTACACTCCAGCAATAAAATATAGTCTTCAACTAAAAAGAACAGATATTATAATCAGTGAGCAGAAACAGTTTTAATTTTTCGTTTATGTACTACAATAGCTTAAATAAAGTTTATAAATTTTGCACCTTAGTTTAGTTTGAAAAAATTGAACTTTAGTTAATATGCACAACTTTTTATGTAGCTAAAATTTAACAAATTATTAAGATAAGCAACGAAGTTTTACTTTGGTAACATTTTAGTGGGTAAATATATACTGGTTGTCGTTTTTAATCATTAGATTTTTATTTTATAAAAATTGTGTAGTTTTATAAAGTCAACGGTTTAAATAATTTGAATTTATGAAATAATTGTAATTAAACAGTGTTATTCAAAATCTTTTATTGGTTCACATAAAAAATGTTGTTAATCAGTAACCATGTAATCTTTAAAAGTTTTGTTTAAATATATAATGTGATTTCAAGATCAAACTTTATACTTAACAACTTTTATGCTTGTCAGAAAGAGTAGAAATGTTTTTCTAAACTTCGAGTGATTTATTAATAAGTCGTGTCGTGTTTGTATATATTAAAATTTATTTTAAAATCCGGCACAGAATTATTTTATTTTTGAAAACATCTTAAAGATTTTTTTTATTTTTCAGTAAAAATTATTTAAAATGCATCCGCCAAAAAAAGGACCAAATTTGGCTTAACATCCAATATTACTTTAAAAAATACTTAGAATAGAAAGAATTTGTAATAATTGCATTAGTTAATAACTCAAATCGACCTTTAAAACTTTTAAAAATAAATGCTGATAGTTTCAACTTTGTTTTAGAGTATTAAAAAAAAATAGGTTTGCCTTTTATATTAATTCATGAACCAAAAAGATTTAATTAAAAATTGTAAAATACTACTTTGTAGTTAACATCATTTGATAAATTAAATTAGGCAAAGAATAAAAACAACTATAGTTAAAACACACAATAACAAAGTTTCATATATGTCTTATTTTTTAAAAGTTTTTACTTTAAATGTAGTTGACAGCGGTATTAACTTTTCAGCATACTTGCCAGAAAAAAGTACTAATTCTAGCTGGTTATATAAAACTTGATTTCATTTTGTATATCTTATTTACCTGAAATCTTTAAAACTTACTATTTCCCTAAAACTATTTGGGATGATGTATAACAAATAGTTCCTTTTAGCAACTCTTGTTTAGAGTTTGCAAAATACCAAAAAAAAAAAAACAGTTCTGAATACTGAATACATATTTGGTTGTTATACATTAACATTGTCTCCCAAACAATTTTAGGGAAATTGTAAGTTTTAAAGATTTCAGGTAAATAAAATATAAGAATTAAATCAAAGTTAACTTAAGAGTTTCTCTCAGAAAGATAATTAGTTTAAAATCCAAAATAATCTCATTATTGGTAGGTCAAGATGGTTCAAGGGTAAAAGTCAATGCTGTCCACTTGTCTTCTATCAAGTTCGAATTTTCGTGGAGGAACATTTGTCAGTGTGTTATACAGATGGTTTGAGTAAGACTCGAAATTGAATTAAGTCTTACTTGGTTATCTGTACCCTATACTGAACAAACAACCAACGACTCTTCTTTTTTAGAATTATGTATAAAATATCAATTTTTCTTTTACAAAATATAAAATGCATATTTACAACACAAAACAATACTTTGACACAGCTTATAATAACTTAATGTTAAGCATACTGCTTAAAAAAATATAAATTACTTATATTTGTAGAAATCCTTATAGCTTTTTGAAAAACTCTTTTAATAAAACAGTATTTTGCAATTTTAAGTTTTTTTTTGTATATTAACTACTTTGAAAATTAACAATTTATCTTGCATAGATGTAATATCATAATACAAGTTTAATATATTTATACCAATTAGAAGTAGTAAGTAGTGCATATCTTAAATCAATTTTCTTCAAAAACAAAATGTTTTTGCAAATTAATTTTGAGTAAAACTTTTATAATCACAGAATTTTTGATAAGAAATTATAACGTCTGTTTTACGTTTAGAACATATTAAGTATATTAAAACAAACTTACTTACTTGTATTTCAAAACCTTAAAGACAAAAGACTCCAAGCCTATCCAGAAAATTTAATTTCATGGCCAAATGTAAAATAATTTTAAAAACAGAGTCACTATAAACAAAGCAGTTCTTAAACTTATACTTTCATGCATCGTCATAACTACACCCATGGCGATCTAGTTATAGAATGTTTCTCATTCAAAATTCGTTTTACAAAAACTTTAAAAGAGTTACTAAAAAAATATAGTTTCTACTGATATCTTGCTGATTCTTATTCTCGTCTGCTTAGTTTTATTAAACACTTAACTGTAGTCAAAGTTTATCTAAATTTTAACATTTATAAAAGTACTAAAAAAAACTAAACTAAAAGAACTATAAGTTATTATAATTAGTTTAAAACTTTAGCTTAGAACAATACTTTTTGTAGTAACTTATTTTGATATTTTATAAATAATAAATTAGACTCCAGTTATATTTTATGTTATTTCAACAGAAATTATCAACGGTATTTTTAACTGCATTTAGCAGTATTTAATTAAGTCTTAAGAAAAACAAAATTAATTTTCAGATAAGGCCTAAATAGTTCTGATAAGGATTTTAAATGTTCAAAATACTTCTAAGTTATATATTTTTTAAATTTTAAGTTTTAAAACTTAATTGTAAAGTTGTTTATAGACATATATAAGTTTTACTAAAGTGCTTTAAAACATTTAAAATTTGTTTTTAAACGCTTTAAAATACAAACTCAGTAAAAATACTAAATCTTGAAACAAGAAACAATAAAAAAAAAATTTGCTTTATTAAATAAAGTTTGATTTTTATTAAACATTTTTATTCTACTACTATTTGAGGAGTTTTTTTTGGCTCTATATACTTTGCTGTAGTTAAATATAATTTTAATAACAGGAAACAAATTATTAAGTACAAACAAATCCTTAATTTAAAATGTAGGCAATACAAAAAAAGTAATTTGTTAACAATTTACAACTAAAAGTTTAACTATTTTGGACATTTCACACAATGTAAACAAGTATTTTAAGTTGACAACAAAACAAATGCTTGACAAAAAGTAAGTAATTTACTATACTGCTTAAATTTAATAAAGATTTGATCATTTATGTTTGAGAAAACTTTAAAAATTACTTACTTAGTTGTTGTTATATTTACTTTAAGTTTTCGTGAAACTAAAGAATTGGTTAAACAAAGAAAAATGTAAAAGCATAAAGTCAATCTACAACTATTTTTTTCTTAATAAGCTTAAGTATTTTACTTTAGTATATTTTAACAAAAACATTTATAAAAATTAGTATATAGTTATTTGCCTTAACTAAAAAAGAATGCTCAATTTACTGGGATGTAAAGAGCTTATATAAATAGATAGATTTATGCTTTTTTTAGTTAAAATTATTATAAAAACAGTTTTACTTAATGTATTATAAAGCGATTAAAATAAAATTTGTTATTGTTTGTAAACATAACAAAAATTTAAAATTTTAGTATTAACAGAATAATGTAAGGTTTTAAGTGAGTAAAATATTAAAAAACGTATAAAGAAAACTATAACAATTTTTAAGAAGTTTAAGTCTAATTTTTTCATTCAAATTAACAAATTTAATAATTTGATATTTAGATAAAGAAAACGTGTTTTATCAAATGTTAATTTAATTAATACTAAAAGTGAAAGTATTTTTGTTTACAATTTTTTTTATATACTTTTTTAGTATTTATTATTATTTGTATTTAAAAAAACAGCAATAACGCATTTTTAACGCTTTTAAATTTATTGAAAGTTATGATAAAGAAACAGAATAATGGAAACATAAAATGATTTTGTATTACTAAAATGTTTATAGAAAAATAGTTGTAATGTTCTTCTTTTTTACAGCTAGTGGCGTTTTCAGTAGGATTATGAATAAATAAATGTATTCATTTTTATTTTTTATGTTTAATGTAAACCTTTGATCAAACTGCTGCTTTTTTTATATTTTTTTTTAGTTTGTATTGTATAATGAAAAGCAAATGTTTAGTAAATGAGTAAAATAAAGCAGCTATATACTTACTATGAACAAAAGTTTTGTAAAATTAAAAAATCTAAGCTTCTGTTAGTAACTTATAAAAAATCAAATGAAAAATAGAACCTATATAGTTAAAACTTAAACAATTTTTAAATTAATGCTAATATTAGATATTTTTTATAACTGTTTTAATGTTTAAATTAGAAAAATATACTTCTAAAATTTTTAAGATAGCTCACAAAGATACTCAAAATCAAATATTCGCGTTTCTGAACACATATTCGCTACAAACATGTTTTCGTAAATACTTAATGGAGCTTACAATTATTATTCAAATTAAAAAATTAAAGCATTTTATGTTATTTATCTTGCTTTAAAGATATGACAAATTTTGTTTACATCAAACAAAAAAGTCAACTTTT
>NW_028139770.1:0-45428 GCF_965202585.1 Thalia democratica | reverse complement strand
TCAGTGTGTGCTTCTTCAGTCTCTTGCCGAGAACTTTCACTGCTCCCATGGCAGCTCGATGCTGATTGGTTGATAGCAGCCAGGTCACGTGATCGTCTTCGTCCCCTCCTCCTGGCTATTATCACGTCTTTGGGCGAAACGACCAAAAACTCGCTGCTGCTGAACTCTGTTTTGAAAACGTTCGTCCTAAATAAAAATGAGTTTAAAAGTCAATCAATTCACTTGTATAATTTATTTTTGCTTAAGACTTGCAAAAATTTTGGCTTAATACAAAGAAAAATAAAGAAGAGTAGAAATATCAACATCGATATCTTTAGAAACTGTAAAATGCTTACAAGTATAATAATACTATTTTGTTTAACGTTTTTTAACTTTTAAAATTTTCTTGCTTTTAATGTTTAAAATACATGACAAGTACAAAACAGTGAAGCAAATTTCAAAATTAATTCAAAGTAGTTTTATAAAAATATTTTTTTTTAACTACCAACTATAAAATACCTCAAAAATGTTCTATTATCAACAATCAGATACCTAAACTGTAATCGGCGCACCTGCAGTTTTCAAACCCGTTTATGGTGAGTGACTCTGAAGACAATTCGTCATACTTGCTCTTGTCTATCTGATTCTTCTCTACTATTCTCAACTGCGGCCTGATGGACTCCAACGCTTCCGTGGAGTCTTCCTTTTCTGCCATAAGTATTATTTTGTAGTAAACAAGAATGGGATTAATACAACAATAGATATTTCTGAATAAAAATAATAATTTCAAAAACAGATTATAACATTATTTTCAATTAACTTTGAAACAAAACACAAACTTTAAAGTTTGTATTTGAAAACATAAACTTTTATTGTTAAACAATTAAGTTTTAACGCACTGAAATCTTTTAAAATTCACTTGTTTATTTTAACCAATTTCATAAACAAATTTCAAATCTAAAAAATTGTTTTATTTTAACCAGGTATATTTTAAAAACTAATTTAATTTGTTAGGTGTATAACTAAATGCCATTATTAATCTCAACTTTAAAAAATATTTATAATAATTAAAATAAACTTATTGAGTATTTAAATGTTGTGATATTTATTGACTGAAGTATTTTCAATGTTTTTTTCAATCAAACTGGACTCTAAAACAAATTAAAAATTAATTTAGTATATACCAGGTATGTAACTGGGCAACGGTGCCACCATCGCTGTCTTCCTCTTCAGATTGGTTATTGACGTAAGCGAACGCGATTATCTGATCACCAAGCGGCGCTATTCCGCAGCACAAAAAATCAACTTGGAAGTTGCTTTCTGTGTGAAACGATTGGTCAGTTTTTTTTTACATTTGAGGTTGTACTTTTATTTTTTGAATAAGACTTTACTACTCACCAACAGGGTTTTTGTGATTTTGAACTTTTGTTGAAGGTTTTTAAGGATTTCTAGACTATTTAAGTGCTATATAAGGTTTTCAGAATAACTAATTTATGTCCTTTTCAGGCGTACACTGTAAGCTAAAATTATAGAGGTATAAAAATCTTTTTCAGACAGATTTTTTAATGTTGCATTTTTTTTTAAATTACTTACAATTAACTTATACAACCTAATAAATTAGTATTTTTAGTCAACTTAAAATAAAAGAACAGCAGTTTTATTTCTCATGTTTCTTTAATACTTGAAAAACATTTTTGATAGCTGTTTTACTACTATTACTTAAAAATACTTAAAACAGATATGTGTATAATTGAAATGTTTTTTACAACTGTAAGGTTTAGTTTATTTTTTTGGTTTATTTACTATATCTGTATTAGTTTTTTAATAAAAAAAGTTATACACGTAAACATAAATAAAATTTCAATCTCAATAAAAGAACTTGCAAAAAAAATACAGGTCATTACTTGATCTTAACTTTCTTTAGATTACATTCATACTCTAAATAACTATTGCAAAAACAAAACTACAAATAGAAAAAACATTTTAAAATACCGTGCTGTTCAGTATTAACTGTTTCAAAACTTAACAACTATAGTTTGTGCATATTTACATTTGTGCACTATGCTTGCAATACTATAAAACTTAAATTATTTTTATAAATAGTATTTCTAAAGAAACAGCAGGACTAGCATTGTTTTTTCAACAAAAAACTAGCATAATAAGTTGAACAACTATGTATTGATATAAAAATATATTTTTTTAATCTTCTGTAGAAGTTGTAAAACCTTGCTGTACTAGTTTTAAAACTGCATGACTGTATAAGAAATATTGTATACAAAAAAATGTAATTTTACTAGTAACAGAGTCTGTATAAAAGTTTAACAGGTTTTTAAAAAACCTTCCGTATAATTCATTTTATCAAAAACAAATATTCAGAAAAATATCATAACTATTAGTATTTACACCTTAATTAATAAAAAATATAGAGCATAACTAAAAACAAAAACTCTTATTTTACTCAAATAGGTTTTAAAATTTTCATTTTGGTGTTAATTATTTTATTTCCTAGTTTACTGTCTAAAAATGGGTGCAAGAAAATTATAATAATTCTAGTTATAAGTATTCAAAATGGCCTATTTTTTACACTGTTTAACTAAAATTTGTTATCAAGCAATAAGTGTCAGATCTTTGGTATTTCAGAAATTCAGGTACATTTTCTTTTAAGATGTGGCCCTTAAAATTCTCAAATAAATATTAATTGTCATGTAACACTAAAACTACTTAATCATACTTTTATTTCGACTGTAATATATATTGGATAAAAAAACACAAATTTGTTAAGGTATTAAAGTAAAAACAAACTCAAAAGTTTTACAACACTTTGTTGTTGATTTGAGGGTATTCAAAGGTTTTGTATCAAAAGTTTTCAGTGAAGTTTTTATAGTTATCAGTTGTAAAATATAAAGTGTAGTCAATATAAAAATTGATACTTGATACCAACTTTATATTTTTCTTCTTCAAAACACAACCAGTTGCTATACATTTTAAGTAATGAACTGATTATACCGGCAGTAAACTAAAACATAAACAATTTAATATGATTTTAATTGTAAAAATATTTATAGAAGCTTTAAAGTTTTTATTAGGAAAAAATGTATATTTCATAGAACAAAAAAAAAATATTTTGTTGTTAAATGCATATTTATTATTGTTACAGTATAAAGTTTATACATAAAAAACTAACCTATAACACAGTATTTAGTTTTCACTCTCAGATCACTACGACTTTGTCTTTCTCGTATTTTACATACCTGCATATTTGATACAGTTTTTATTATGACTTATTTGTTAAAAGTATATTTTTTTAGTTTAATTAAAAAACACATGTAAAATTGTTAGCAAGCATTATACATAAAAATTTGACTTTTACACGTGAAAAGTTCTGAGAACAACTTTTTTGACTAAAAAAGAAATGTGATAGCTTTTAAAATTAACTATCCAAAACTCCTAAATAATTTGAGTTAAAAAAAACCTTACTTTATTTTTAAATATATTTGTGCAACAATTAATAAATAAACGTTAAACTTTTAATAAACATAATTTCAATAAGTAACTTAAGTTCTTTCACTAGAGCAAAAACATATAAATTACAGATATAGAGAGAAAACAATCAATTTACAACTCAAACTTTTTTTTATCAAATCGCATTCCATATAACTTTAGTAATTTGTAAATTTGATGAGTTTCTTAATAAGATAGTTTTAAGTGTATTATTTCTAATGAAGCAAGCACATATTAAAAAAATGACAAACAAAAAAAAATCGAGAACCGAATTTATCTTCATCAAAAACAAAAAAATTATTTTAATTGTAAAAACTATCAAAAAATTGTAATCATGCAGAAATTTTTAAAAATTAGTAAATTTAGTAATAATTTGTTTTAAAAGAGCTTTTTTAATAAAACTCGTACTTTAAAACAATTTTATGACATAGTAATATACCTTTTGTACCTGATGATGTGTACATAATGTATAACCATGATTTAACTCAGAATATTTTGGTACTAATTTTTTTTTTATAATAAGTTTAAATTAAAGTTGGAAGCTAAAACATCTAAATGTACTCAAGATATTTCAACGTGATCAAAATAAAAAAAATAAAACCCTTGAATGGTAAATGTAAACGAGAAATAGAAAAAAAAGAGAACATCAACTAATGAATAAATTATTTTAAACAGCAAAGTTCTAGTTATAAAAGATAACCTCACTTTAATCTCAAGATAAATATAAATAGTACAAATAGTACAAATAGTACAAAAACCAAAATAATTTACATTTTTTACAAAAAGTTCAAAATCATTGTTGTTCTATTTAGAACTAAAAGTATAAAAATTGTAAAAAGTTCTAGTAAAATATAACAAACAATAAACTCACTTTGATATCGTAAGCCCAAATTAGAAGTACGTGTTTATAAGTTTTTAAGAAAGATTTCAAACACACTTTTAAATTTTAGAAAAACATGATGAACACTTTTTTAAGTAAGGATTTGTAACTTTATTAAGCCAATACTAAACTGAAAATTTCAAAATGTATCTATTGACTTCATCTAAATCATTTGAACTTTCAAAACTTTATCTATTTAGTAAAGTTATAGAAAATTTAACAATAAACTTTGATGTCTATTAAGTTCTAAAGCAAAACGTATTACAAACTTATATAATTTATTCAGTAAGAATAAAAAAACAAACTTTGATGTCGTATGCCCACCCGATCAGCAGCGTGACGTCATCCTTCCACGCGATGTGGGGCGGCCCCACTTCGCTCCTGATGACGTCATCGCACGTCATCACGTCCTTGTGCGACGTCATGTTGGGCTTGGTCATGGTGGTTCTCAATGATGTACCGCTGTACACGGTGGAGGCGTCTGAGATGGTGCCCGATCGGGGAATGTGCTGGATCCTGCGCTTCTGCCTCGTGTCGTACAACTTCACTCCCTGCAAGTAATTGAACTCATTTTGTAAACTTTTATAATGGCAATGTGTTTGTGTTTACACATTTTTCGTTTCAGATTTTTCACTGTTAATAAAATGTTTAAACACATAAGTTTTTTTTTTCTCCTACGCGTCATTTACTGATTAAGGAAAGTGGGAGCAAACTGTTGAACTGGTTTAAAGTTTAATTGTGTAACAATAACTATAAATACAACTTCACTCCCTACAAGTAATTATAAATGTAAGAAAAAAATAAAAGTATATCACAAAACTAATTGATAAGATTAATCACATAAGAAAAATGTAAATGTACTTAACAATTTGTGCAGTTTACTAAAGTTTCTTTAAAACTTTAAGAAAGTAAGAAATACGACTAAACTTATTTAAAGACATAAAAAAAAATATAAAAAATTAATATCAGTTTATGAAAATTACTAAAAATTGCTCACAGCAGGTACCATATGGGCTGCATTTAGTTTAAATAAAAAGCTTAAATTCATGTTGTACAACTTCAATACCTATAAATTTATAAAATTTTATAATTTTGCTAACCTTAAACAAGTTTTTTTTTAAAGTTGCTTGAATAAAATAAACTTTTATAGTCTAGGGGTTTTTGGCTCTTATACTGGCAGCATAGATGGTTTGTATTAAGAAAAATTAGTAAATAATACTTGAGTTATTTTCAAGTGATGAAAATATACAGTTGTGCAATCTTGCTTAATTGAAGACTGTGATATTTACTGCGTTTGTAACATGAAAATGATTGTAACTAGCTCAGATAAAAATCCAAAAATCACTCTTGCTTTAAATGCTTACTGCAAGTTTCTTAACTCTTTCTAAATCAGACTCTTGAGTTTATTTGTAATTACTTTTAAATATTAATTTTCATGTGTTAAACTTTTGAACAATATCTAATATGTTAAACTAGAGATTATACACTTAGAAAATATTTGTTTTCAAGTTAATTTATGTTAAATCTTTGAACTAGTTAAAAATTTTAAATAAAAAGCAAATACTATTTTGTCACATAACAAAAAAAAATATATTGTTATACAGATAAAAAACATTAACACTTTTCTTAAACAAGCTTTCAATCAAGCGTAAACTCTCTATTAAAAAAATTAAAATAAAACTTATTAAAACAAACAACTTCAAAAACAAACATTCTCGTTGGCTTATACAGATAAAAAATATATATTTGTTGTAAATAAGTTTTCAATCAAATGTAAACTCTCTATTCAAAAAACTGGAAACAAAAAATTATTAAAACAAACAACAACTTAAAAAAAAAACAGTATCAGAAACAAACATTCTCGTTGGCCCACGCGATCAGGCTCCCCCTCCACTTGACCTTCCTCACCGCCCCCTCCCCCTGGTGAAGCACCACCTGCTTGTGCCCCCTCATCCACGACTTCTCCGACATCACCAGCTTCTCCGTGCCGAACACGAACATCTTGGACGAGCTGCGCGCGAAATCCGGATCCAGCGCTATCGACTGTTGAACATTGTTTGGTTGTTGATATATTACAAAAAATAAATAAACGATGGTTTAAAAATCTACCAGTTTATTGCAACATTTTGTTCAAATTTATTTCGGACAACAGTCCTTCATCAGTGAACTTTAAAACTAGTAGAACTAATTATAGATATATAAAAGGTTTTATGTAGTTTTTTTTAATGGTTAAATAGGTCTTTTTAAGTTTAAGAATATTTTCTCATGTATGATATGAGTGATATATCATTTTTATACTTCTAAAATTCAAAAACTCTCACAATTTAACAAAAACCTAGCAATGACTTTATAAGCTTTATTTTATCACTGGGGGCCACGAGCAGCAAAGGGGCCACAGGGGGCCATGATGTCATAATTTCTAATTCACATTAGATATTCTGGAGTTGATGATGAAGTGATAAAAAACCTTATGTCTTTTTAATGGTAGTTTTGAAACTTGTACTAGATATTATGGAAAAATTTAGGATACATAGGGGGCCACAAGGCCACAATTTGAAACTTACACTAGATATTCTGGAGTTGATGATGATGGCAAAAAAAAAAGTCTGAGGCGTTTTTAATATTAATTTTTTGAGTAATCTTGTTAGAGGGGGCCTTTTTTTTTAAATTCTTTAAAGACGGCCTTTAAAAAAAAAGTTTGGGAAACCCTGTTGTAGAGTCTACTGTTATATTATTTGTATTTAGTTCAAGTGTACATAAATGAAAGCATACACATAATTTTTACTTTTTTAATTGTTAGGTAAGTTTTAAGTCTAAAAGACATTGAATGACATGATCATGTGTTTTTTGTTTTTTTTTTTAAATTTAAAAGTTCCTAGACTTTAATCATAACAATTTAACATCAATAGTAACAACAAATTAAAATTTTATTTTATCATTGTAGGAATAAAATCACAATTTTTTTGTTAGTTTATCATTTAAAATTTGAAATACTCAAAGTTTCATTTTAATTGCATTGCAGTAATAAGCAATATTATATTAATTAGTTAAACGAGTAACGGTACTTGAAGTTGAAAATAACAACTAATAGATACCATAAAAAAGACAGCAATAAAATTAAAACTAATCAATGACCAATATTTACTATAAGGTTAATAAGCAATATTAGCTACATTTCGAAAAGTAGCTATCTTCTAGTTCAGATTTTTTTATTAGTACTAAATTGTAATTAAATTGCTTTAGATTAATAAGTATTTATATGTAAAGTAAAACAAGTGCACAACTTTAACTAAATATTAAAAATAAAATGTTATTTTAAAAACAACTAGTTTATATCAATAACAACAAAATATTAAATTTTCCAGACTGATCTGTATATAATAAAGTTTCAAAATCATCTGTTACAAGCAAACATGGTAAGCTGTTACTAAAGGGATTTCTATAAAATCAAGTAAATATTCTGAAATACTTGAAATTAGGCTACATATGTATCTTGACTTATTCATGATTCATGCTATCATTTGCTTGTCAAAATATATTCCTTTTCAATTAGTTTACCAGTATTTTAGATATTTTTTACCAAACTCAAATATATATTTTTTTTTTAATTCATGCTGCATTTTAAGAAGTATTTAAAATTGCATACTTGAACGTTTAAAAAAAATCAAGTTCAACATATTTAATTGTTAAAAAAATTAAAATTGAAAAAGTCACTTTTACTATTTACTAATACTAATTTCAACACATACATAGGTTACTTTTTTTCTCTGTTTTTTTTTTTGTTAATTGATATCATCATACAAAAAAAATTGCTATGTGCAAACTTAAAGTGTTTGCAATGTTTGACTTTAAAAACTTTATGTCAACCTTTTCAAAAGCTTAACTTTAATCCTCACAGCTGTTTTTATAAAACAAAGCAATTTTTTGATACGATACTTGAAACAATTATATGTGAGCATACAAACAACAATCGCACTTTAATTGGTCTGTTGACTTGCAACTTGACATTGTGCTCGTCGGTGTAAAGGCCTGATATGTAAACGACCCCGTCATCTGAGCTGCTTGCGACGTATTCCCCGCTCACGTCCATTGTTATACTGGTCACACTTGCACGATGCTGTAGTGGGAAAAAGTTTAAATGAAAATCGTGTTTATAAAAAACTGTTACATTTATTCAAAGTAAGCACAGAAACAAGAAACATATAAACTTTGCTTACGTTGGTTTCAAATGAAAACAGTTTTTATAATTAAGTGTTGTTTTTTACTTTAAGTAAATATTTATTTTACATCAATAAGTTAAATAACACTTCATTACAGCAGAGTAACACTGAATTTACACCAAATAAAAATAATCAAAAAAACTATTGACATTTTTATATTTTAATATAAATATATAGTAAAGGTCTATAAAATTATAACGTTTTTACTTGAATAAGTCATTCAATACTTTAAAACATTTTAATTAATAAACTGACAGTAGTGGTAAAAAATTCTCTTTTTATCCATTATTGGTGTATCGAATTGTATTGCAATTTATTTTGTTTGTAAAAAAGTTGGAACTTTCAACAAAGCTCACATACAAAGATTAAGTAGATAACTCACTTTTTCAAAAAGCTTCTCTCTGATTCTATTTCCTTCGTGGTCTAAAACATGAACAGCTCCTAGATGTGTTCCAAGTGCCACAAACTGCAATATAATATAAAAGTATACTTAAAATCTATAATTATTTGAATAACTCTGTTTTAACAAAACCAAGACACTTTATTCACTTTTATTTTAGCTTTAACATAAGTTCTTTAAAAGACAATTTTTTTAACTCTTAAAACTTAAAAAAGTTTTATGACAGACAGGGTGACCACCGGTTTTTTTAATTTCTTACAGGTTTTTTGAAAGTACACGTTTTTGAGTCAAATTTTTGTCTTAAATTAAGTTTAAATAAAAAACTGTGTTGAATAGTATAAACACACTGAAAAGTAAAGCTACTTTAAATGTGTTAAAAAAAAACTTTAATGATGACAAAAATTGTTATCTATATGAAAGATGTTTTGTGTCAAATCAAAATTTCACTACTAAACACGTTTCAAATTCCAGGTTTTTTTACAAAATTTCTCAAATTTCAGGTTTTAGTTCCAGGCCACCCTGGATGGATGTATTTATAAATTATTAAAACTTTTGAAAACTAAACTTCAAAGGTAAATTTCGAAAACTTTCATTTTTATTTGAAAAAAATATAAATAATATTTCATGAAAATATTTTTTGTCAACTAACTTGTAGAAAACATGTTCAAAGGTGTTGAAAAGCAAAGAAAAAAGTTTAAAATTATCTTTGTACCAGTGCCAATAAATAATGACTTCAAATGGAGTACGGCACAACATAAACTACCTTAAATACAATTGTTTATCATAAATTAAATGTTCCATTTTAACATTTTCCACTGTTTTAACATAGCTGTAATTTTTCAATATATAAAAATAAAATAACACTGAAAGTAGTTTGAATAGATCTTCACCCACTATGATGTCATCATGCATTGTCTCTGGTCTATTCTACCGTTTGAATAAATTTATTCATCTTAAACACTGTGTTTTTTTTTGAGCATATTTAATTATACAGCAGGTTAGAAATTAAATGAACTTGCAAACTTGTTAAGTTTCTTTAAAGAATACTTGCAGCTCTAATTAAAAAACAAGTAGCAATGATATTTCTAATAGAAAAATTTAGGGCCTAGGTAGTGAGCTATCTAATCCACAAACCAGGATCTGACAGTTTTGGAAGATTGTATTATATTTTTTTAATCTTTCAACGCAAAATTGTATTGAAATAAGCATTTAATAAAAGTTTCAGTGTAAAAAAACAAAATTAATAGCAAAATTGTCATATAAAGGCTCATATTATTTGTATTGCACATATTTTTATTTAGACAAAATTTACTCAACATGCCAGAGGGTTCTGCTTAGTGGGCCAAGTTTTAGCCTATTAACCAAAGATTGCCCATTATTAACCCTACGATTAATGGTCCTGCTTGGAAAAAAAATTAAGTTTTAAGAATGCAATTTTGATTTATCAATTTTCAGTTCAAACAACTTTGTTATAGGAAAAGGGTGGACAACATAAGGCTTGCAAGTAAAATCCAAAACTTTAAAACAAAACTTTAACTAAAAAAAATAATTGAAAACAAGCCTTCTTCAAAAAAATAAATAAAAAAATTCAAAAGTATTACACAAACTAAAAGATAGAAAACTGATTTTGTGGTGAAATTGTTGTAATTTGGAGTAAAGATAAACTAAAAGCTATGTTTTGGTATTTGTCTTTATAAAAGACAAAAAGTTGAATTTTACACTTGAGTTTATTAAAAATACACAAAGTTTTATGCACTGTGCAATGTTCGAAAACAATAAACTCCACAAAACACAATGAAAAAGCTATTTTATATGAACTGCATGATTATAAAAAAACAAAAGTGTAATCATGATCATTATTTATTCATAATTTAACTATAATTGTTTTTATTTATCTTATTGTTTAGTATTCAAAAAAAAATTCAAATTTCAAAACTTTTTCTTCTGAAACACACCAATAAAAAAGAGAGGTGACTAAACCCTATTACAAAACATTTAAAAAAGTCTAAAAAAAACTTTTTTATCAAATTCATTAAAATTTAAAACAGTAAATAAAAAATAATAAGTATGGGTGGGTTTTGAAAGGAAGAAAGCAAATTTACTATGTATCAATCAACATGCACTATGCAGCCTCTAAGTTTTAAATCCATATCTGGCTGGGTTTTAATCTGAGTTGTTTTTATTATTAGGACCTAGACGGGTTCTGATCATAGCAAATAATAATAAGGCCCGCTATCAGCCAAGATCAGCTATGCGTGTTGTGCACAGAGAAGAAGAAAAAGAAGAAGAAAAAAAAACAAAAAAAAAATTACATGTTAAAAAAAAAAAACATACACAGTGATGCAATAAACAAAACACAAACACAAAAAAAACAATTAAATTCATTCTGCTTCTTATTTCTTCATCTTTTTCTTCGTTTTTCTAAAATATTCCTTTTCTCTTTCTTGCAGTCTTTTGTGTATAGTTGATCTTGATCATAGCAAAAGAAGGCTGAATACATTAGATCACTAAGTCTATGTAAATTGTTTTAAACCAATAAATGAAAGGTTAGATGCATTAAATAAATTATATAAAATAAAACAATAAAAAAAATTTAAAAACTATCTATGATCAAAAAACAAAAATATTAGTGTATATATTATATATTTTATTGGACAACAAAAAAAGATGCTCAAAATATTTGATTCTAGGACCTGGTGCACGAAGAACCTTTTGGTTATTGAGTCGCACACCATGGATACCTTTTAACGTCTTGTCTAGAACTAAATATTTATTTTTGTATACAAAATATTTAGTTTAATGTTAACAATGCTGTTAATTAATAACAAACTTTTTCATGGCATGCAATGCATGATGCATAGTCTTCTTTCAATATTGTTGTGAGATCATTTCCCATCCTTGTGTACTTCAACTTTGGTTCTTCCCATTCTTCCTGTGATTTTTTAAACATTTTTAAAGTTTTAAGTTGAAAATTGATTTATTTAACCACCAAAATAATCTAAACTTTATAAATAGTTTTTTTAAATATTTTTGCAAATTACAAATATATTTAACATTAAAATTTTTACCTCTGATTCCTCATCTTCAGAGCAAATAGTTCCACAGTTTGACTGTGTAAAACTGCTGTTTTCAGACAAGTTTTGTGAGTTGTTCAAAGTTCCACTCATTTTATTTAAAACTGCTTTATAGTAAGATTTTTATACCTAGAGTTTTATCAAGTTTCTTTAACACATGTACTTGCTCTTTATTTGTTTAAAACATTTGCTTTTATTTTTTATCAGAATTATTAAGGTATCAAAATTTTGCTATTTGTTTAAATTCGACAAAAATAAATAATAATATTATATAAGAGGGTGTTATAAAAAATGTTAATTTTAAAACTCTTATATTAGTTTGAATTCATAAGTTGTAACTATACTTAATCAAGTAATATAAATATCTTTTTCATATTTTAATCTTGTTTTTTAAACACTTGATGGCAAAAACTAGATGATGATAAAAGATACTTTGCTTTTGTATATTTCTTATGAACAAATTTCAGTTTTGGTAAAATGTATTTTTAAACAAAACTACTTAATCTGTCAAAATGAAATACATACTGTAAAACAACTTGTTTTTTTATTTTTTAATAATTTTTCTTTAAAATTTTGTTATTTAGTAATATATAAGTGTCTTTTTTTTTTGTTCAAGATATTTTATATTTATACATAAACTAAGTTAAAACTTAAAATTACACAGAACCACTGAAACTTAATAAAAAAAATCTTCAGCATCAAGGCAACTGGAGAAAAACAACATTGCATTAAGTTATTGTCCTAGCCACAGTAAAACTTAACTAACTACATATTGTTAACATGCTTACAAAACCTTATAACTAGTTTGATTTTGTTTTAGTTGATACAGTTTGCTATCACAGAATTAAATAAAGGGAAAGCATTTTACAGCAGAAACATTGGAAAAACGCTTAAATACAATTAAAAGTTTACTGTATTTTACCTCATTAAAGACTAAGAACAGTAGTTACCACTAAGAACAGAAAGTCAATTAAGTTTTTTTATTTTCCAAAGTGCATCTCTTTTAAAATAGGTAAACTTACCTTTAGTCCATGTATTTAAATTATAAGGTTAAACTTGACCATTTTCCTTTTTCTGTACAATGTAGTACATTTATCTTTTTTTTTAATAAAGTTATTTAATATACAAAAGGTATGTGGCAACACGTGATTACACCATAAAGGGTGAAGAGCAACTATAACAACCTTGAATATAGTTAAGCATCATTTTGTCTTAAACTGATTTTTTGATACAAAATTAAAATGAATTGAACCAATTTACTCTGCCCTGATGACGCCATCACACATCGCACCTGGTAAAAAACTTTTGAAGTATTCAGTACAGGTTAAATGAGTAAAGAAACATTAACTTTAAAGTTGAAATATAAATATCACCTAACTGAATGTTGGTTAAATAGTAAATTTAAATTGTTTATCATTTTATATTTTAGTCCAGTCGTCCACAAAATCATGGCCCACAAGCATGCAAATTTGGCCGAGAAAAAAATTTAAACTTACTCTAGATATTTTTAAATTTGAAATGAAGTGTAAAAAAGGTCTTATGTACATTTTACAAAATTCAAAACTTAAAGAACACATTTTAGGTCTGTTATAAAAAGTAAAAATTTGGCTTGCAACCACCAAATTGCTGCCACCCCTGTTGTTATCTGAAAAATATAAACCGCTGTAATGCATTGTCACTGAAACTTACTTTCATTAAAAGTGTTAAAAAACTAAATGTTTTTTACATGCCTAAATTTTCAATACTATGTAAATATTTAATTAAGGCCATAGAAGAGGTCCAAAACTTTTTTTTACAAAAAATAACTTTGGCTTTTATATGATAGCTTTAAGTACAAACTACAAGCAAATTTTTATAGAATTCTAAAATTTCATTTAACTTTTGAGATATTTAACTTTTTGTAAAATGTATACACTGCAAATTTTTTGAGGTCAATTTTCTAGCAATTTTAAAAATCATTAAAAATCTATCTTCTCCTTCATTTTTCAAGAAATCTTCTTCAAATTTTCAGGAAATGTTTCTTATACTATAAGAAAAAACGTTACTTATGAATTTTATTAATTTAAAAAATAAAAATTTATGACAAAAAATAAAAAAAAGGTTTTTTTTTCCAAAAAAAACTTATTTTTACTTAAAATTTTTTTAAATTCAAAGTAACTTTTTTTTTTATTGTATAAAGATTAGACTATGAAATTTTGAAGAAGATTGCTTGAAAAATGTAAGAGAAGATATTTTTTAAATAAAGTAGTCTTTTTTTGATGTTTTATTTTTCCCTTCTCATAGGGAACCTATTATACGGCCCGACTTTGACCTGTCATATCTCAAAAAATAATTCGAACATTTTAAAACAGTAAAAAGAAACTTGAAGCTTAGTAAAAACTCTATGAAATAAGATCAACTTGTAAAAATCATGGCTTACCCCCTATGGCTTTAAATGCAATGCTCTTAACTTAGTTTAAATATGTTTATGTATTTTTAGTATTTCTTAACTTAAATACAGTTTTCTGCCTGTTGAAAGTTTTCAATTATAGATAACTTAAAACTCTATTTTCTAAAGTATATTCAACGGGCCTAGTATTATTTGATGTACAAAAAAAAATTACAACACTAAAAGCCGTTTACAATAACTTTTATTTGTAAACTTATGTTTCAGTTCTATCAGGTTTGAACTTTTATAGCTAATCAGCCCTTTTTAATGAAACTTGATATTAAAATAAACTTTAAATTCACAATTCTCCTTAAATTTTTCCAAGTATAGACCTCAAAAAGTTTTTAAAGTATATTGCTTTTAAACTTAAAACTTTATATTAGTACCAGGGTTCCCACTACAATTTCAAAAAAAAGTTATAGGAAACTCCATAAAATATAGCAACTTTATAGGGAAATTATCAAAAAAAAAACAATAAATTTTAAACGCTACGCACATACTTTTAAGGTACATAAAGTAAAAAATGTCATTAACCCTTTATAAGCACTAAAAAATGTCATTAACCCTTCATAAGCACAGTCTTAATTAGAAATTTACAAAAGTTCAAGGGTTTTTGAGCTCTAAATAAGTTAAATAATCAAACTTTAAATAGTATTACATATAAAAAAGAAGAAAATATCCGCTAGGTGGCGCTATAGAGTCATATTTTGTACTGGAATTCAAAAGATTTGATTTAAAAGTTTCATTTTTACTTGCAGTGCTGTTTTGGCATTCAAGTTTAAATCAAGTAAAAAACATAATTTATAGGAATTTATAGGCATTTTTCAGAATATTTTTGCAGAATAGGGATTTATAGGGAAGTGGGAACCCTGTAGTACACTTTATTGAAAAATATTTAAATTTTGTTGAAAACAATTGTATTTTCAAAAAATATTAGTCAATCACTAAGCAAAACAAGTAAAATTCAGAAAAATTTAGCTTTTATTTTTTATCTAAATAAAATTAGTGTATCATATTTATTTGCAGTTATCGTGAGAACTAAAAATATATTTACAAAATTGTATTTATCCAGCAAAATCTAGTGAAGTAGGAGCCTGTGATAGAATAATCAATATATGTGCTTAAAGTAAACATTGATATTACACTTTCTAATGAGTTATATGCTTCTGATTCAGTGCAAAAAACTTAACAAAATTAATAACTGATTTTTTAGAAATTACTGCATAAATTCTAATCAAAATTTTATACACCATACCCATAATTTAAATAACTACCACAAACGTTTTCAAGAAGTTTACTTAGTAAATATGATGTCACAATAAATTTGTTTTAGCTAAGAACCTTATTTTTTTGGCAAAGTTATTGCATTTATACTTATAAAAAAAACTTTACCTACTAAAGAAGACTTCTTTTAAACCACTTCTCAATTCTAAGTCTACCCATTTAGTAATTATGACCTCACAAGAGTTTTATCAAACTGAAAATAAGACTAAGAACAAGTTTATATCATAAAATAATGTTTAATCATCAACGAAATTTCAGCACATTGTGCACTTTTACAAGAGAACATGATGTCTGTAATTTGTTAGACTTTTGTCCTAGTAATAGAGCTTATATAAGTTTTAATGTCAGCAGTTAAATTGTAATGAAAAGTTAGATTAATACTTATATTTTTTTTAGAAAATGTATTGAGTGTAACAGTTAATAGCACAACAATTAATATTTTGACCTGGAAGGAAACAAATTACTAATATAAAAATTTAATTATAAAATATTGGAGTCTGAAAAGATTACAAGATACACTAAAAAGTGTCTGGACCTATCCTAAATGATCACCAAAAAATTGTAATAACTCTCTACAAAAGTTTGAAATTGAAAAGAATAGTATGTAACTTTATACTATATTCTTTTCACACATCAAATTTTTATGAGCACGGTATTGAAAAGGTTTTATGTACAACACTATTTAACATGCAACTTATTTATTATGTTGACTTTCTTATTCAAATTTTGTTTTTAAAGACTTGATATGTCATATAAAAACTATTTTTTATTACACATGTGTCTACTAGGCAACTTTTCTACTAGGCGGACCAGGTTTATATTATTTTGCATGTCACATTTATTGAACAGTGTTTCAGAGGACATAGACTTCTTTTCAGAAAGTAGTTAGAGCGTAGTTTAAAATAATTAAAACGTTTTTATATAATTAAATATATGTTAGTACTACAGATATCAAACAGAAATTTGAGACATGACTCATTCCAAAAACTTTTTTATTAGGTAAACAAGTAAAATATATTTCAACTAACCTTATCAACTACTTTTGTGAGCAAATAGTTTTAAAATAAAAGTTGATAAGTAAACAGTTATAAGTTTAATCAGAAAATACTCAAATAATAAAATTAAGCAAATTTGAGCAAAATTAATTGAAGATGGATTAACAGTTTAAATTAACATAACTATAATTTAATTAATAATTTGACTAAAATATGTATACATACAAAAATAAATGTAAAACAAACAATAAATAAAATAACAACAAACTACATTTATAAAAACCTATAAAGATAATTTTTATAAACCTACTGTTGCTTCAAAGCAATTCCATGTCTTTTCAGGTTTTTTATTCATTTTTGTTTTAAAAGTTTTATTTGTTTTAAATCATCAAATTCCAAGTTTTTCCAGTTTTTTTTTTTACTTAAATTGTCTAATTCAAGATTTTTTGGCTACCATGTTTTGTTGTAAAAGGTTTTTATTGACTAAAACTCTACTCCGATCAGAAGTACATTTTTAAAGATCAGATAGTTTTGAAAATTTGTGCTAAATAGATTAAAAAACTAACTTGTTAAATATGGCTGTCCAATGTCTTTAATGTCCCTCTTGACAATATTTTGCAAATCAATTTCTTTACACTGTTCAATAAACTCACTTCAATAAAATCTAAAATTTATTTTATAACTTTAATGTTTGAATAATGTAAGATACAGGGTTGCCACTCTTTGAGCCAAAAAATCTTCCCTGAGTGACCAAAAATTTCCCTGAGTAACCTTAAATTTCCCTGAGTTTCCCTGAGTATTTTTCAAATCTTAAAAAAAAAATTTCTCTTCTAACACAAGTTATTAATACCTCATTCTCATTTTTCTTCTTTAATAATAAAAGGAAGGTTGTATGTGTATGCTTCTGCATTAAATTTATGAAAAATATGTTTTCAAAAACTCAATCTTAAAAGGTTTAAACCAATTAAAAATTAAAAACTAAATTTTTGCACAACTTTGTGTAAACTTGTTAGTTAACTTTCTACATAAAAGAATAAAGTTTAATTTGTTTGACATTTTAATTGACAAAATTTAATTATACTATAATAATAATTTCACATGAAGAACTCACTTAAATGCATACATATAATAATGAATAGTTAACAACAACTTTCATTTCTCTAAACTGTTTGATTTTACTTAAGTAAATATAAATTTAAAACTTAAAAAAACTACAATGTTAATACTAAGAATATTGAAGAACTAGCCCGCAAGGCTAAAAAAATTCTAAATAACCACTTAAATAATAAAAATTACTACTTTTGAACAAAATATTGAAACTGGATTAACTAAACCTCATTCTAGATCTAGAAAAAAATTTCCCTGAGATTTTCAAAAACTTCCCTGAAATTTAGAGAAAAAATCAAAACTTCCCTGAGTTTCCCTCAGTTAAAAGAAAAATGCCAAAATTCCCTGAGTTTCCCTGAGATTCCCTGAGTTTCCCTGAGATTTTCTACAGTTTGAAAATTCCCTGAGATTCCCTGAGTTCTCTGAGTTCCCTGAGTGTGTGGCAACCCTGAAGATATAAGCCAAAGGTTCAATTGCAGCTTGTCAACAAAAATCTTATGACTGGGGCATATTTTAGTTTGAACACATCCTGTGGGAACCAAGTAAAATTGGAAATTTTTATAACAAATATTTTGAAAGTTGGTCTTAATATTTAGTACCAAATAGTGCATATTGTTTTGTTGACAAGCTGCAATTGAACCTTTGGCTTATATCTTACATTATTCAAACATTAAAGTTATAAAATAAGTTTTAGATTTTATTGAAGTGAGTTTATTGAACAGTGTAAAGAAATTGATTTGCAAAATATAGTCAAGAGGGACATTAAAGACATTGGACAGCCATATTTATTCAAATTTCTTAGTAAAACTTCAAATAGAATTTACAAATGCACTTTGTGAAATTAATTTCTCTGTTTTTACACTTTTATCTGAAACTTTCAAAAGTTGCTAGTAAAATTGAATCATAGTAAAGTCAGCTGTTTGTTGTTTTGCTGCATTCATTCTCTTTACTTTACTAGTGGTTACTAAATTCTTAAAACATTGTTGTTTTAATATGTTCTTTGAAAAAAAACTAGAGTTGTTAAAAGTTTTCGGTAGACCTCTTTTAAACTTTTTTTTACTTTTACATAACTAAATCATTTTACAGAAATACGACAGAAAAATAAGTGTAATAAAATATATTTTTTAACTCATACTGTTCACTGTTCAGGTTTATAAGATAAATTTTAAGAAAAAAATTCTACAGAACATGTTATAACTATATTGTTTATTGAACGATAAAAAAAAGCGCTCAAAAAGTTTGGTCTAAGGACCTGGTTTACAAAGAAACCTTTCGGTTATCGAGTCATACACCAAATGCTTATAAAGTTTCTTGCGAGCTATTATACATAGTTTTTTTATCATTTAAATATTCAAATCTTTAGTAATAAAACAATCAGTTAAACGAAAATAAAAAAAAGAAACTGACTTTTATGTTTCTAAAATTAGTTTAGAACATTGATTGATACTTTTATTTTTATTCTGATTGTCTACTTATAATATATGTTCTATATTTCGTTGCATTTACTATAAACATGAATAGTTTAAGTTTTTATTGTATTTGGATGTAAGTTTTAGTTTTAAAAAAAAAGCTATTTATCTGATCTTACTCGCCACAACAAATTACTTCTAACTGGGTATAGCTTTTTCTTCAAGTGATAATTTTGAAGAAGATTCGTTATAAAAAATCCTTCATTAAATCTAGTCATTCTTGAACTTCTACTTTTTTAACTTAATCCATCGAGACTAGAAAATGGATCTAAAAGATGTTGTTGTAAATAACTCCATGATTTTTTGTTTAATCCTATACCTCGACCACAGTCATTCTTTTCTTATCAAATCACTACAACTATGAATAAGTGAAAACGACTTTTCAAAATCAATAGTAAATTAAACTAGTGTTGTCCGAATGAGATGTTAAACTGTTCAACAATTTTGTAAGTTCTTCGAGAAATGAAGACACATTTTAAGACAATCTATAAATTATCATGAATGTACCAAACTTCAGAATAAAAAACTGTTTATGGAAACAACTATTGCAATTTGTTATACTTTCATTTTTAATTGAAAAAATTCAACTCTCAACGAAAATGTAAAGTAACTTTTCTTAAAGACAAAGCTCTGAATAAATGCTTTAAAATCACTCTTAAATAAGTAATAATATACTCAAAAGTTTTTTTAATCATAAAATTAAAAAGAATGTAAAAAAAAGCTACACCCACTGCTAAAAACACAGTAAACTAGTTTTTCAAATACCATTGGCTCTAGTGTTTGCTAACAGCAAAAAGCTAATGTTTTTGTTTCTTTTTTACATAGTTTCCCACGCTTAAAAAATTACTAAGCTATACTACAAAAGTTTCATTTACGAGGGGTGTTGAATGCACTTAACCCTATTACACGTTAGTTGAAAAACGCTTCATACTACTAATACTAGATTTAAAGTAATGCTACAACGTTTAATATATCAGACAGTAGATTTTTAAAAGTTTAATCTAATTTAGAACACAAAGTGTTATATACTTATAAATTACGCAAAAAATAATCAATTAAGTTACTTGCTATTAAACTATTATAAATAGAACAAAACTAACTTTGAATTTGACCCAGTAAGTAACTTTGGAAAAAAAGAAACTTCAGTAACTTTGTTTAATAAAAACTAGATAGTTGTTATAAAAAAAGTAAAATAAGATAAGATTGAATTTTTAATACATATTTTTGATAGTTTTTTTAACTGTAAAATATAAATTAGTATTTACCTACAGATAAAAAAGTAATATTAGCCGCAGCGGCAAATCTTTCGTATATTTGCAGTAAAACCATGATAAATTTGAATATTTTGAAAAGTTTTATTTGGGGATATCTTGAAAAAAAAAAATTAAGAAAAAAAAATTCATCATAAAAAACTAAGTTTAATAAGTAAGATAAAAAATAAAAAAAATATTATTATATTGTTGGAGAAAAGCTAAAATAAGTAAAAATATCTTAAAAAACGTTAAGTTTTTTAAGGGGCCTCACTACTTTATGCAAACCCCAATCCAATGACTTTTTTAAGGCAAAGGAACCTTCTCTAGAATTAAAAAAATAATTAGATCAAAAGTTTTGACATATTTTTTAATGATTGCAAAAAAAAGCTATTCAAGCCAAAGTTCGGTTTTCAAAATGTTTGAACCAAATAGTTTTGGGATAAAACTTTTTCTATGTCTATATTTTTTGTTTTATTATACTTAAACTTTTCAAATGTATAAGTTTTGTGTAAAATATTTATACAGAATTTTTATAGTTTGTACAAAATAAAACCTAAAAACAAGTATAGTGTTTTAGTTGAGTAATAGCAAGCTGTTTATGTTTTAGTACAAAAATTATTGATCATTTTTTTATAAAAGTAGTTTCAAAGCTTAGCAGTTAAATAAATCTTCGTTTAATGATATGAACTTTTTGGGTACTTAGTTAATTTTTGGAATTAAAAAGTTTAGCTGCAACTTTAGCTCTTTATTTAAATTTTATTTTTTTTATCTAAAAGTAATCTTAACAAATTGAAAAATTATAAAATGTAAATTAACTTCAGTTTAAAATATCTAATTTGGTAAATGTTTGCTATTAGACACATAGAATATTAGGTATAAAAATAGAAAGAGTCTAGATAGATCTCGTTCGATATAATAATAAGGTATATTTTGTTAACAAGATTAAAACTAGACAAATGTACTTTTGTTTGAAGTACAGGATGCTGTGCTAAAAGATTATGTTTTTAATAAAATTTACAGATTTTTTGCAAAATACTTCTAGGTTTTGTACTTTATAAAAGTTTTAAAAGAATCTTTAAACTTAAAACTCATAAATTGTGTAACGAGATACCTAGTTTTATCAAAAAAAAAGTTAATTTCTAGAATATATAATATACTAAGTTTATGCTTATTGTTAGACTTTTTGTTTCACTATTTAAAAACAGTTTAAAGCAAAACAGTTTTCAACGAAGTTTTTATTTCATACCATAAATTTTATATTGTTTGAAGTACTTTTAGATTCTTCTACAACAAACAATATAACAAGAATTAAAATAAATATTTGTTTGAAGTATAATAGTTCTTATATATAGTGTAATTTTAAGATATTGGATCATAGATTAACTATGAACTGTTAAAGCTGTAGTTAAAAAGTTATTAACTGTATGAACAGAAGCAAGCTTAATTTATATCAAAGATTACTCTGTATTTCCTTTGTATATATGATTTTGTTAATACTAAAGCTAATATAAACTAGTTTACTTTTATGAGAACGATTCAAAAACTGTTAAGGTTTAAGTGAATACTTTTCTAAAGCTTACATAACATTATACTACGTTATTTAGACTTTTTTATCTAGTTAATAGTTTAGCTTAGCTTCATAAAAGTTGTATTTAAAATATAACAATACAATAACTATAAAAAAATAGTTTAAAAAATCTTTTGTAGTTTTATCGAATTTATAAGTAAAAAGTATAAAATAAATTTACAAATGTTAGCATAAAAAAAAAAAGTTTACAATAAAAATGTCTGACTTGTGCTGTGCTTCTCAAAAAAAATAATTTTTACTGTTTTTTTTTGTTTTTATACTGTCTCATAATTTTAAAGAAGAATATAAACATAAAGCTAATACAAAGTGACACACAAAAATTATTCACATGAGTAAAAAAAGATTATTAAACAAGTTTCTGTTTGATATCATGTACGTTCGAAAAATACTATGTATTTGTAAGTGCATCTAACTTAAGTTGTTCAACTTTCTTAATAAAGTAACAGCAAAAACAAGAAAGCATTTAAACTAAGGTCGTAGTTTTATGATTACAAATTCAAAAATCCTTCTTTGGATTTTCCACTTTCTGGCTTTTCCGTTCTAATCTCTGGCACCCCGAAGCGGAAAAACTTTTTGTTAACCAAAGGTATGAAGTAAAGTGGGTTCATTTGTTTGGGATCGTTTCTCCCTTGAAACAAACATTGGTTAGTTGTTATATTCATATGAAATAAGTAAACGATTTTTTGAGATTTATATAAATAAACTAGTTAGGTTAATTGATTACTATTTGCAGTTATGTTATGTTAATATAGTTTAGCTTTGTTTATTTAATTAGTACGGCTTTACAAAAATCAATCAATGGAATTTCTTTTTGTTTTAAAATTTGAGCCATGTTATTGTGAAAGAAGAATAAAAAAATAGCACCTAAAAACAGAAACGCTGTTCTTAAAAAGTTTTCAGATTGGTAAATTACTAACAAACAAACAACTAATCATTTAAACATAAAATAGTCTACCTAAAACAAATGAGAACAGCAATGACAGCACCGCACAAGAAACCGTTCCAACTGTGGCAAGATAAAAGTACGAAACTGAAAACCACGTGTCGGCTATGGCTGGCCTGTGAAAATTAATTTTAAAAATAAAAAAGATGATCTTTGAGAAAATGTTAACTTGTTTTAAACTTATATTTTAATAAACTTTTGCATAAAGTATTTGATTATGGCAGTTGATAAAGTTAAAATTTTCAAAAAACTAGTTCAACAAAATAACTTATACTCACGCTGAAATGAGTTTAGTCAATGCTTATAAATATTAACCAAACAATTAAAAAACAGCAAAAAGTGTTAAGTTATTGCAGTAAGGTAAAGCTAAGAGGTTATTTTGAAAAGTTTGTGAAATCACAAGAAAATACATACTTAAACTAGTATAGTAGCTGTTTGTTGATGGTAACCAAAAAAAAACCTGTAAGGGTCAACCACCAACGGAGTGATCGGGGTGGCGGCTGTGTAGTTCGTGCAGGTTCGAACACTGAGTGGCGCCACACTCATCCCGGTCCCGCTTCTCGTTCCGTAAACTTTGTTGCCGATCGACATCGACGACGTTATGAAGACGGAACACAAAAACCCGCAAGCTGCACCCTGGAGTGTGTTTAGAATTTAAAACTATAAAAAATATAACTACTGAGTTTAAATTGTCTAGTACAATGTATAAGTCTTTCAGTGAGATCATAACTTATGATTAGAGTATGCAAAGTTAGAAACAACAAAAAAACAATCAAAAAAAGTTTTTAATTTTAATAGAAATAATGGGATCGAGTTATTTTAAAATTTGAAATAACTCATTTGTTATAAGTAAAAAATAGTTTTTGTTTTATATTTCAGAAGTATAAAAACAAAATAACATATTATACTAGTACGAGTGGCGACGCGTGATGATGTCATAGAGGTTGCAGAGAAATTTAAGCCGACTCTAATGTTTATATTTAAACATGCAGTTCATCAAAACTAAAAAATATGGACCATTTATGTTTGAGAGACAACTGTATTTGATTGGTTCATGCTTCCCGCACTACTATGACGTCACCAAATGTCGCCGCTGATCAGTGCTGTTCTCATTTGTTTAGTAAGTCTTCCAAATTAAAAAATACCTAACCGATAGTGTTGTTTTTCAGTTTTGATAGCATATTTATTAAAATGAAACTGTACATAAAATCATTCTACACTTCAGAAGCAAAAAAAAAACACTTTAACTCAATATAGAACCAACATACTGCATATTATTACTTTTACCTAGTTTTATCAATGAACTGAAATACAAACTATAAAACATACTATATATCCAAACTTTTTTGAAATAATTAACTACTATATATTATAACTAACTTTTGCAACTATATATTAGCACAACACTCCGTCAACTAAATATTTTACAAAACACCAACCCACGTAGTGACCCAGGGCAGGAACAAACCGGCAAGGAACAATCCGAATATGGGGCCGCCTATGATCCCGTCCACGGTGAACGCGAACTTGGCTGCAGTTTCGCCCATGGCGTAGAAGGCGAAAGTTCCCGCCGTTATCGCCACGCCGATGACGCACGCCAGCAGCTTGCTCATCAGCAGCCACCGGGTGTCGCTGTTGCGTTTAGAGGAGGAGGAGAGCGGGCGCACAAAGTCCTCGATTATCAGGTTGCACAGCGCGTTCTGGCCCGAAGACACCGTGCTGTTCGGTTGATCGGTTTGATTAATGGCAACTACTAAAAATAGATAAGCCTACATGCATTGAGTTTTTATGATAAACTTCAACAGTTTTAACATCAACTCGTTAGCTATAAAAGTTAGTTGAGTGTTTAATGTGTAAATTTATAAAACTTTTATCATGATGACACTGCGATGTTTATTATATAAAAGAAGGATGCAAATTTAAAGTCAAACATGGCTCCTCGCTGTTTGATTAAAAGTTTTCTGTTGTTTTGGCTGACTATTTTAGGTAGAAATTTATTTCGGGTGAATTGAATGAAAAAGTATAAAATATAAAGTAAGTGAAAACATTATTCGAGCAAAATAACACATTTTTATATTAATGAACTATTTTATTTTACCGAAATTTTAAACTTTTTATAAAAAACCTTAACAAAACAAATAGTGGTTACTGTGCTGATAATTAAATTATTTAGTTTGTAGCATTCACTAAAAAATATAACTTATTATAGCACAATAAATGACTGGGTTATAAATGAACTTTTATAATTTGTTACACCTACCTTTTTCTGAAAAATTTTAAAGGAGAAAAGAAAAGTTTTCGTTTAATAATTATAGACCTAGTATTAAATTGTTTTAATTTTTGGTATTCATAAAGTTTTTAACTACTCATTTGTTTTTTTTTTTAAGTTAGAACGAAAATGACAAAGTTATATCATTCTAGATTTAAACATGGTAATTAAAAATTCACGTGTTACGTAAAAGTCTAAAAGTTAACTATAACAGACTTTAAAAGTTTTATAAACAGTTTATGTCAAAAATTTAAAGCTAAGGCTGTAAGAAAAAAAAAATGAAATAGGTTCCAATCAACATCTATGATGCTTTTTGGTTTAAAGCCATAAATTAAAAACCCATTAATTTTACATAGATAATTGTTTTTTTCATGATAATTACATTGTTTATTCATTAACGTAAAAGCCAACCTCACCATACCGTTGTAAGCCGAAAACGAAAATAAATTGACATAAATTCAAGACATCAGACATGATGCTTTTTTGTTTACACCAAAATAAAAAATACTTTGTATGCATTGCCTTATTGTAATGAACTACGACTGCGAACTGCTCAATCAATCTAACCAAGCTGGGCATAGATTTGACAGCAACTACTTTTTACATTTTTTATAAGTTTTACTTGTATATTCAAACCAACCTGAGCATTCCGCTGTAAGCCGCCGAAACGAACAGGCCCGTCATGCCGGGGAAGTCCCTGAACAGTTTCAGCACCAGGTAGGGAACGTACTGGTTCCGGTCCGTGAACTTTCCGCTCAACAGCGGGTCGCACCCCTCAAAGTAGGCGTACATGCCCAGACCGTTCATGGCTGAGTTGAACAAGAGGACCCACAGTACGACTTGGAAAGCTACCAGCGCTCTGCGGGGTTCAAAAAAACTTCGTGTTTAATGATTTTTGATAAAAACTTTGAAAACTTCTATTTTGCGTTAGTTTATAAAATTATTTTCTTAATATAAAGTGAAAAATCATTGACCCCCACACGTGATGTGCTGAAGCTATCAGTACTCTGTGGGTGTGTTTTTATAAAGTTTGAAAAAGTGCGTTTGGTTAGTGCTGTTTTGGCTTAAATGTTTCAAAATTCTTATAAGTTTTGTTTTGAGGTGAATTACGAAAACGATGTGGAAAACACAACTGAATAGAAATCATAGACCCACAGTATGATATCAGTGCTCTGTGGGAATTTTAAAATAACTACGTTTGTTTAACCTCGTTTTTGTGTTATGTCTTTTATAAAGTTTCAAAAACGCTGTATTTGGAGACAAATTTTAAAGTTATAGTGTAAAATATAAAAAGTAAAATTTTAAAAGTAAACTTAAAAGGAGAATTTCGTATTTTTAGTTTAAAAACAAGCACTTTCCTAAACATTTTTTCATTTATTGTAAAGATAAAGTCGTTGGTCACGTAATAAACATATTAAGTTGAAGTATTCTTATTATCTATGTGTATGCTATGTTGAACACCTTTTCATTAAAACAGCGTTTTAATTATTTTTGGCTTAATCTTTTGAAACTTTAAAGTTTTTGTTTTGAAATAAATTTCTAAATTAACGTGTAAGATATAAAGCATAAAAAATATTTTCATCAAAGTCAAGCTGAAAAGAAGAATTTCGTTTTTTTCAAACTGAATAACAAGGACTGGTGTAAAAAATTTCAATAAGTATCATGAATACAAACTTGCTTTGTCACAAAGTCATTCATCGCCTAATATTTACAACCCACACATGTTTGTTATTTACCTTTTAGCGTCTTTTTCCGACTTGCACGACTGCAATCGTTGCACGAGGGTCTGGCTGCACAGCGGCATGCTGGCCCAACCGATCCCCAGCCCGAATATGAGCGTCCACACGGAGTAGGTGAACGTCGGATCGGGGTTAAACCTGGTTGAAAATTAAAACTTTGACCTGTTGTTTTAAAAAAAGTTGTAATCAAATTTTTAAAACTTAAAATTTGTATTTTAATTTGTTGGTTGGTTTTAAATAACTTTGTGAAACAAACTTTTTAATTTAATTCATAAATGTCAAAATACTTGCAATGGTAGATATTTTTAAAAACAACATGCTTTAACAAAATTAAATTCATTTTTTAATGTAGTTTATACGTGTAGTAAACATTATCACACAATTTAAGAATTAAGACAATCGTTAAAAACGCTTGCAAAAATTTTTGCAATAGTAGATTATATAAAAAACCACAAACAACATTCTTTATCAAAATCTGATCTATTTTTCAATATTTTCACACGCTTAATAAATATTTGTCATATTAGTTACTTTATAGACACAGAAATAAATTTATCAAAATTTTTGATTATTCGATAACTTTAAACAAACTAAATATTTTAACAATATGTGAATAAAAAAAAACTCTAGTACAAACTTTGATTTTTTTTTAAGTAATGAACGTTTAAGCTTCATTTAGTTTACTAAAACGTTCAATTAAAGAAAAACTCATATTAAATTAAAAACTCATAGTCCATCGTCTTATGTTTATTCTATTTTGCAGGCCTGAAGATACCTTAGGGGAGAAACATTGTTACCTTTGTAAATAAATAAGTTTAAAAATTAATATTAAATTAAGCTTTAAATTGTTTTTAAGTGGTAAAAACATAATAAGCAAAGCAGTTTTGTACAACACGTATTAACAATTTTTTTAAACAATTTTTTTCTACTTGAACATTTTTAAGAAAGTTCAAATGTTGACTAACTTTTATAAAATTAAAATAACTTAGAACGACAACTATTTCAACTAACTTGAAATTCAAAACTCAAAAGCGTAAATTTTTTTCTTGAAAAAATTAAACAATCGAAATTAAAATTTAACTTGACTAACGTCCAAAAATTTGTCCTGCTCCCATTTTCCAGAGTTTCCCAGATTTTTTCGATTCCTCCCACCTCCGCAGAAGTCTTGATGAAGACCGAGACGCAGCCGAAGACCATGATGAAAGCCTGGACGAAATCCACCCAAATTACCGCTTTCATGCCACCCTTTTTATAATAACAGTTTTTAAATATAATTTTTGCTTTTTGAAACTCAAGTAAAAATGTTTTTAAAAAAATCTTAGTAATTAATCAAAATATTACTATTGAGTTTTGTCTATCTTTCGAAATTTTTAGGTAAACCTATAAATTTTTATCAGCTATTTTGTTACTTAAATAAGTTTATATTTTCACGTTGTTGATTATATCAAGATTAGAAGTTTTGTTCGGTGTGAGCAATCTGTGATAACTACTTATAATAATAAGTTTTTTTGTTTCTTAAGTCACTTAACATTTTTTATAGCTAAGAAAAAAAACAAGTGAAGTAGCTTTTTTGTCTAAAACCTATAAACATAATGTAAAAAAAGTAGTTATTTATATTAAAAACTTTTTCAAAACTTTAAGTTTTGAACGCAAAAAATTTTTCAAGGATTTTTGGAAACTTTATAAAATTTTGCTCCGTTTGTTAAAGTGTCTTTTATTTTAACTTCATTTCTCCACGTGTTTGAAAAGCTACTAAAATATATGGATAATTAAATTGTTCACGAAAAAAGCGAGGTGGCAAGAAAACCAACCAATGCAGTGTAGAAGGTGCACACGACGCAAGTGATGATCGTCCCCAAGTGAAATTGTATTGACGTCACTATTTCAATCGCCAACGATGTGAGGTAGACAGCCACTGACATGTATGACAGCTAGGAATTAAATAAGTTGGTAAAATAAGATTTAAAATTATTAATATTATTTTCCAACATTAGCAAAGTTTCTAAAGCTTAGAAGCCATAAAAGTGTTGTATAAACGGTTTTGAAAAATGTTTGAACAAGTAAAAAACAAAAAACACTTTCTGCAACATTCCTTTTTTCGATAATACTTTAGCATTACAACTAAAAATCAAGTTAGTAGTTTTCTTAGATGCGTTTTTTTTCTTTTAATCTTAACTTTTAAATAAGAAATTTAATTACACAAAAAACCTTAAAAACTTAAAAACATTTTTGGTTGTTTAAAAACAACTAAAATTTGCGTTCAATGTGTTTAACTAAGCTACTGATAAGTAAAAAAACTAACATAATTGAAAATTTGGAAAAATGATGCCATTCTTCGTACCCAAGCTGAAAACCGCAATTCCAAAAACTGAAACGAAGATAAATAACAAGAATACACGCAAAATAGTAATAATTTTTTTTATCTTGTTTTATCTGATAGCACCTGATAAAACAAGGTTTTAAAAACACTTTTTATTTGCTGATAAAGATGTATACTGCTATTGATTCACGCAAGCAATTGTAAAATCAAATCAAAGTAATAAATTTACTTCTTTACTGTAAAATTTAAATCAAGCCTTTTGAACAATTTAAAATTTTTGCCAACGCTTTCTTACTAACGACAAATAACCAAAAAAATCTAAAAAGCGGTTCAAAACAAACGAACGTGATACGCGGACGCCAGCTTGCATCTGTGCAGGAAGGGAATGAAGTAGAAGTAGCAGGGAAGGAACTGCACCGTGGAAGCGACGCTCATCCACAGTATTATGGTACCGTGGTTGTAAGCCAGCACGGGGTACCCGAGGACTGTCAGCGAGGAGACGAAAGTCACCGCCATCGACACCCCGATGGGGATCTTCAAAATATTTTCGCGTTTGTTGTTGTTAAATTAAAACATTATGAAATAAAGCTCATTTGCTTGTGACACGTGAAATGAACAATACGTCTAAAAAGGAATTCTTTAAATTGGGATCTTTGAAGTGTATTTACTAACTATTTTGAGATTTCAGATTAAAAAACAAAAGCTCAATCAACATGGATTTTGAAAACTTTAATAAAAAAATGTTTTGTTTGTTGTTAATGTTAGGTTAAATTTTAAGACTTGATACTAGCGTTTAAAACTTTATTCTATAAAACTTTAAAAACTACAACTTATATGATTTGTAAACGTTGTTGACTGTAAAAAAACGTAGGTGTATTTGAAATAGTTGTTGTACTTATAATAACGGTTTAGTTATTTTCCTTTAAATATTACACTTTTTTTATAGAAAAAATTTTTAATCTACGATATGACGGATTAAGTTAAAAAATACAAAACAGTTTATTTTGTTTAAACATTTTGACTTTATACAACAAAAAAAAAAAAAAAAAGATTTTTCTATGCTGAGACGGAAACATTACAATTCGTATTCCTACAATTCAAATCCTATAAAAATATTTAAAGGGCCGCAACTCAAAAAGTAACCCATATTTGAAAACAAAATGCGTTTGTAGATCTAGTAAATAAGGTTATGATAGTAAAAAAAATCAAATAAAGTTAAATTTATGTAAACTCAAACTAACCGGTGATATCAGCTTGTTCGCGTAGTAGTAGTTGAACAGCGATTTTTGGTTGCGGTCTTTGTAGCTCTGGTAAGCGCCGACTACTAATGCGGCAACGATCGAAACTGGAGTACAAATTAAAATTTCAAATTAGTACAGCTTTGAGCAGAGGCTCATAGGGTGTTTAAAGAATGTTTTTTTTTTACTAATATAATTAGTTTGAACAAAAAAACATTAAAAGTTTTTATAAGCACTTTAAATATACCACGTGAAGTTTGAATTTTTTAACAAAATTTATAAAAGGTTTACCTGCATTTTTAAGCGCAAAACAAACTTTTTTGTTAAATCTAGTTAAGAAATGATCAAACATTCTAGTATTGATAAAATTATTTACAACTCACTAGCAAAAACAATGCCGTTGACTACACCAAAATTTTCTTCTTTCATTTTGAATTCAATAAGTATGATTTATCAGTTTAAAAATATTGCTTACCTGGTACGCTTTTAAACATATATCTGAAAAAAAAATATATTTTTACATTTATAGAAACCTTGTAGAATAATTGATTTAAATAGTATTAAAAAACCAATCAAAAAACACTAAATTTTTTTTATAACAAAATATAAAGAACTATTTTTTTAAACTATATCACTTGAAACCTTCTGCCTACACAAAACAGTTATGAGAAAACTTAATTTAAACTTTGGTTAAACTGTGGTTTTTACTTATAAGTAGAAAAAAATTAAAGTTTCACGCAACATAAAAATAACTCGTTAATTTATTCTATTATCATTATTACTATTAATCGTTTATTGCCAAAAATTTAGGGTGTTCGATGGAAAAAGGTGACACTCTCAAAACATAATAATCGGTCCATGTGCAAAAGCAACAAGTTTGAATAATGTACTTCAAACCGAATCGTAGTCCAAACGAGACTAACTAAACATTAACTAGTGATGATGCGAAGTTTCTGTAAATGACACACTACATTAAACGACCAAAATTAAATAAAAAAGCTTTTAAGATTTTTATTGCAAAGTCAGCTTTGAAAAATAAGTTAATTTTTTTTACGACTGACAAGCACATAACTAAAACACTCTAAAGGGTATAAAACGTAAAATGAAAAGTTTTAGGTCAATAAATTTGGTAAAAACTTAATAAACTTTTTCTTAAGTTTGCTGCAGCCATAAACAATCCTTTTAAATCAATTGATTCAGACGGCAAAAGGCAGTTTACGACTCAATAAATGTGATAAAAATGAAAAACTGCATGTTTTAAGTAAACAAAAGTTAAACGGGATCAGGTCACGAAAATATGAAAGGGTTAGTAGGAATTTTGTATACAAAAACTTTTTAATATACTTATTTTAATGAAAACCATAAAAAAGAACAAAAGTAGTAAGAAAAAAAGTAGCTTTTGTCATTTAAAGCTATAGAAATAAAAATATGCAAAAACCGTCGTAATTTTAAGTGTGAACAAGTCAGTTTGGTTTTTAGAAAATTTGTGCCGTTACGATCAAAGAAACAAAAAAAAAGAAAAACTTTTTTACAAACCGTTGTAAAAATCCTTATCACCTGAAACTTTTTTTAACTTTGATTTTTTTAAACAAACATTTTTTGTCAAGTTAGTCAAACGTTAGTCAAACCTTGTATAAAAATTCTTTGAAAGTATATTGTAATTTTTTGTGTTATATAAGGTGAAGGATAACTTAGTTATCTGAAACATAAGAAATAGTAGACTACAGCGTGTGTCAACGAAATTCCTGTTTGTTTTTTAAAACTTTAAAACTGTAATTTATCGATTTGCAAAAACTGCTTCATTTAAAACTTGTTCAACTTAAACTTTTAAGAGTATCATAACAAATGTTGACAAAATTTTTTTGAATTATAATTTTATCAAGTGATCAGTCATTCAATGTTTTAATGAACATAATAGAGAACAACCTTCTTAAAAAATCCTTATCAAAATAATCACAAATCAACTAAATTACTTTTAACAAAGCCCTAAAAAACGGCTACATAATTTCAAAAAAATAGAAAAATTTACAAAGTATAATAGCAGGAAATCATATTTAGTTTTAAGTCTTGATATGTTTATAAGCTTGATCTAAAACAAACCTACACACAAGTGTTATTATATTTTGTTAACAAATTTCTGTTGACTGCTGTTAGCTATTATTACAAAGCAATTATTTCAAAACGAACTGTTTTTTTAGCTGATAAACTGTGTGTGGTTTTTAATCAACACAAAGTATTATTCAAAGTTTTACTCTACTAATTATAAATTTGAGCCATTTAAAAATCAAACTGTTTTATATTTACACAAAAAAATGCCCTGACTTTATAAGAAATAAAAAAACTATTAAGCAAAATAAACTCAACATAATTTACTGTTTTTTCAATTGATGAAAAGTAAAATAGTTTACAAACAAATAACATCTTTGTCTTTTACAGTTATTGATAGAGACGAAAAAGTACTTTTCGTTTAAAACTTTTACTAAATTTAACTTTAAACTTATTTGTTTAGAAAAAACCGTACTTCAATTATTAGAGATTGTTAAACTAAACTTTTAACTTAAATAAAAGTTTAAAACACTCAAAAACCAAACAATACTACTCTCTCAACTCTACCGTGTACAAACTTGTTTTTATTTATGTGTGATTTACATCATGAAAGGGAACTTTTATTGTTTAACTTAAACTTTAAACTTATAAAAAAAACTCATCGAGCTTATTAACAAGATAAGTTCTATTTAGATAGATTTTTTGAGTAGGAAGTTGTTGTAACTTGAGTGTAGATTATTAGTTTAAAATAGTTAATTATTCTAAAACTTAGTATTAATTTTGTAATATTTTTAAATTAAAAAATAGTTCAAAATTATTAAATACTTTCTTTTACCACGTATAAGTTTGAGCTATTTTACTTTCAAACTATGGGATACTTATGCAGTACACAAAAAGGTATTGCCATGCTTCATGAGAAATAAAAAACTATAAAGCGATAAGTTATGGTAAGAGATAATTGCAGGTTTTACTTTTATTTTTTCAAAACTAAATATAAAGACTAAAATAATCTATAATGGAATCTTACTTAATGTTTAGTGGTTGTTGTTTGAGTTTTTTTTAAGCTACTTAATGAAGTTTTTAAAACACCATAGTTCAACTATAACAAGTAGTAAAACTAAAAGCACAACTTTTGTATCTGTTATCTTAAAAAAGCTTATTTACTTCAAAAAAAACTAATAAACTGTATTCCAAACTGTATATTATTTTATGTAGAACTTTAGTATTGAAGTAGGCGATTGTTATACTTTTATAAAGTTTTAAAAACGGAAACTATGACCAACTATAACCAAAAAAAACTAAAATTTAGACTAAGTAAGCACACTAAACAATCGCTTGTGAAAACGTATTACAAATATTATTTGGTATATAGTTTTAATGAGAACTTAAATTTTAATTAAAACTTCAAAAAGAATTCCGTGAAAACAGTTTTAAACAAACCCTAGTATTATGCTAATAACAGAAAATGTACTATTTTACAACAAAACAAAAAGTTTGAAAAAAAAAGTATTATAAATTTTACTATAGTTGAACGATGTAAAAATAAACTAGAAAGGTAAAACACATACTATAGAAGAATTTTTGTTTTGTTAGTTGATTTTTGTGGAGTTAGTACTCTTATTTTAAATAAAAACAGTTTTAATTTATTGTTTTTTTATTAAACTATTGACATAATTTTCTTTTTAAATTCTAAGCATTAAATCAGAGAGAAAAACTGCAAATAACTAAACTACCCCTTTTGACTTTTAAAACACATTAGGCTAAAATAAGCTGTATCAAACTTTAAAATACTTTCAAAATAAAATAAAAACTACTAAGAGTTTTATAAATCAAACAAAAGTTTTATATTAACATATAAATAGAACTAAATAAAATTTTAGTGTGTAAATTATTTTTAAATTTTAAAGCATAAAAAAGAAATGAAAACATTCAATTTTCTCATCATAAATTAATAAACCAAACAAGAGTTTTTATAAGCTCTTTAAATTAACAAACTATACTAGCAGAGTTATAAACTAAAAACTAAAAACCGCAAATTAACAAACAATACCATAATAGACCATAACATCTGGATATGATAAGCTAATTACTAAGTTACAATAAGCTACAAAGAAATTTTATGAAAAATAACTAAAAGTAAAGAAAATTATACAAAAATGAAAAACTCCTTTAATACAATCACGTTTACGACTAACGCATGTTATAAACGTACTCTTAACGTTAAAAACGTCATTCTTTGTTTGTTCGTATAATTAATACCGGGTGCAGTATAACCAAAGCTAAAACTTAACTTTAATATTTAATTAAATAGAGGACAAAAAAAAAAAATTTTACCGTGTAAAAATTACGGGTTTTGTAAAACCTTTCTTAAAGATAACATGTCAAACGACATTAAGTTATTAGATTTTCCACAAGAGGTTCATTGAATAACTTTGAAGTTTTTAAAAATAAAAACATCTTATGACTGAAAAAAACTGAGAATAAATAATAAATGGAAAAAGATTCAAAGTAAAGTGCTTGTGATCATGAAAAACAGTAACTTTTTCTTAAGTTTACTGCCTTGGTTTATAATAAATAATCCTTTTTGTCAAAAGGTTAAGAAGATAAAACGAATTTTTTGACTGAATAACAGCAATAAAAATAAAAAGCTAATTAGTGTATTAATTAATCAAACAAGAGTTAAACAGTTTCAGATCATGAAAGTTTGTTCACTGGTTAGTAAAAATTAATAGGAATTTTGTCTAGATGTATCATTACTTAAAACCCCTTTACGTTTTATGAAAAAGTGTCAACAACTGAATAAAAACAGTAACTTTTTTTAAATGCTCTAAACCTAGAACTATGTTGTGTATAACACAGTTTATAGGAATGGGTCACTTTTGCACAAACGTCACTTTTGCACGAGGTTAGGGTCAGGGCTAGGTCGTAGTTAGAATAAAGTTAATTGTCAGGGTTATAGTTAAGGTCACAGCCAGGGTTGGGGCCAAGGTTAGTTTCAAAGTTAGTGTCCGGGTAAGGGTCAGGGTCCGGATTAAAGTTATGGTTAAATTAAGGGTTAGGATAAGTGTCAGGATGAATACGTGCTAAAGTGACGACTCGTGAAAATGTTATTTAAGTGAATGCTTTAGCTTTTTGAACTTCTAGCAACAACAATTTAATTCGTTTTAGTGTATAAATCGATGACCAAAAGATCTTCTTACACAACAGATTTTTAAACCAAATTTTTAAGCATTTATTTTTTGTGTTCAATTAACTTTAATTAAACAGTGTGATAATTAATATAAATTTTCAAATTTAGTTATTTTATTAATTAAAATGAGTACATTTTAAACTTATCAATTAACCTTAAATTTTCGACAAACCTGTAAAAATTAATTTTTGAAACTGTTTTAATTATTATTTTATTCACTAATAAACTACTTCAAATAAAAACTAACTTAACAGATATTAACCTAGTTTTGAAAAGCTCAAATATAAAAAAAAAACTAAATGTAAACTTTACTAGAAAAGACTTCTAAAAACATACAAGTAATTTTCATAAAATCAAAAACTCATTATTTTAAGGTATAACATAAAATATAAAAGTTTGATATTATGCTTAGATTTTTTATTTTCTACGAATTTAAGCACAAGTGTCATTTTTCACAAAAGGTTGTTAATTACTCTTAGTTATTAAACAAACAAACTGTTTTAAAAACACACAATTGTTAGTTTTTCTAAAACGTTGTAGCTTTTTATGATTTTCAACTCGAAACAAAAATAAATAAAACTGTTTAATACATAGTTTGATAAAAAAAATAACGCTAATGTTTGTTAGAAAATCCAAACTATAAAGCGATTAGAGTTTTACTATAAGGTTTTGTTTTTCCGGTCAATGAAAAATACAAAGCATAAGTATGGTATACCTTTATAAACCATTAATAGTTGTTTAAATACTAAAAGTATTCTGTTTATAACTTTTACTAAGTTTAGTTTTAAACTTATTCGTTCAAAAAACCATACTTCTTACGCAACCAAATGTAAAACTTATAATTTAGCCTCTTAAACTATTTGTCTTTAAAACTTTTTTTTTTCCTATAAA
The DNA here is from genome assembly GCF_965202585.1 of Thalia democratica. Classification (NCBI taxonomy): domain Eukaryota; kingdom Metazoa; phylum Chordata; class Thaliacea; order Salpida; family Salpidae; genus Thalia; species Thalia democratica. Next base: position 8,614 of record NW_028139770.1, on the reverse strand, counting down.
GAAAGTTGAATAAGCTCAAGCACTACACAATAGATTTCGTACAGAACAATTAGACAGGAGCTTATTAGGTTTAAAAGTGTTTTGTGTATTCTTAAAGGAAAAAATGCTTTGACCAACAAAAGGTTTGAAGTTATTAAAACTTTGCTTAAGACATAATTAATTGAAGCAGTTAAAAGATGTTTTTAGTAAATAGCTTCCTATCGTAGGTATACTTTTAAAATTTCATTTAGATGTTTGATTAATGCTTTGATTTTGAAAACATTCTCTTGACAGTAGATTTTAGCAACTCATATTAATATGCTATTAACAAAAAAATTCGCGTTATTTCAAAACAAAACAATAAGTAAACAAGTGCAAAAGTTTTTTAAGTTTAAAACAGTTTTTATAGTAAGCATTAAAATATTTTAACTCAAGTTTGAATTATGCGAAACTAAACTTACAACTTAAAACAGAATAGTTTACATGACTATTTTTTATTGTCATTTGTTTTTTATTTAGTTATAATTATTCTTTTGAATATAATTTGTTTTAATTTATAGATTTCCTTAAATTTTTTGCCTAGAATTGTTTTTAGCATGACTAAGCTTAACATTTACTATTAAAATCAATCCAGATAAAATAAGCTATTCTTAACTTCAGACAGCTTTATAAGAAAAAATTGGCTAAAAGCTTTAAATACATTTAAATTTCTATGTTTCTTTATAAATGCTCAAGTTCTTTTTGTGCATAAAAATTAAGTAAAAACTAAAAACTGCAAATGGAAAAACTGTTTTGTTTCACTATTAAGACACATCCGGCTAAAAATAGCTATACTAAGCTAAAATTAATTTCATAAAATAATTTAAAACTTAAAAAGTTTTGTTCTAACAGATGAAGTTAAACAAAAATATACATAAACCTCTTTGGCAAATCTCCTTTACAAAATAAATATATGTAGTATATACAGTTTTTTATCTAAAATTACATGCAGTACTGTAAAGGTTTCTAAATATAATATCGCGTGCCACATAAACCAAAGCTTAAATCAACTGACATTTAATACACGTATAAAAAATAAAAATCGCCAGTTGTAAAGTATTTATAAAATCTTTAGCCTGTTTAAAAAAAATGTTACAAAAATATGTATAACTTAGTCATTTACAATAAATAGGTCTTCGTTATTTCGGACTTTTTTTAAACTTCTAGTTTTACATTAAACCTTTAAGTAAAGATAATAAACGCCTCTTATTATTAAAGTTAGATAGTTTCTATACCCAACACAATAAAAATATAATTCCGTGAGATCATTACGTTTTAAAGTACTTATGCGAAAAGATAATTGTATGCAATTTTATGAGTGAAAAACAAAACTTTTTATCTGTCGCTGGAAAGCTTAAAAGTCTTTTATAATCTGTTTTCCAAAAACCTATATTACAATACTAAAAAAGTTTAGAACTTGTGAAAAAAATAATATATCTATTTAAATAGAAGATTAACAGTTTGTAGCTGAAGATAAAATAAAACATAAGCGAAAGTTTACAAAACCAAGTTAGGAATTTCGTTTGCTGTTACCAAGCTTGAAAATGTTTACAAACTTATGATGATCGAATTAGTATAATCGAAGCTTGTTGCAGTTTACAGCTGAGTTACAGAAATAATAATTGTTCAAACAGTTTTTATTTAAATCTAAAAATAATCAGTTCAAGAAAAATTTGTTTACGGTTTTATCATATTATGGGTTCATAGTTTAGTTTATTGCTAACCACTAAATGTGGAAATAATTTAAGCTAACTAGATTTAGTTAATTTATATATGTTATTCAATCTAAGGAATATTGTATGATATTTTCTTGTGGGAAAATACAGTTTAGAACCGAAAACTTATTAAATTAATGTAAAAATAATGTACTTTAGCCTGTTTTAAAATTATAAAACATGTTACAACGGTCTACGATAAAAATAATAATTGTTCAAACAGTTTTTATTTAAATCTAAAAATAATCAGTTCAAGAAAAACTTGTTTACGGTTTTATCATATTATGGGTTCATAGTTTAATTTATTGCTAATCACTAAATGTATAAATAATTTAAGCTAACTAGATTTAGTTAGTTTATATGTGTTATTTAATCTAAGGAATATTGGGATATTTTCTTAAGGAAAAATACAGTTTAGAACTGAAAATTATTAAATTAATGTAAAAATAATGTGCTTTAGCCTGTTTTTAAAATTATAAAACATGTTACAACGGTCTACGAGAAAAATAGCTTAACACTTAAAAACTTAATTAAAAATATTTAAAGTACTACACTTAGTTAAATAAGCAACTAGTCATTTTAAACGTTGTAAATAACCTTTTTGTTTTTTAATAATATTTCAAACTTTTTAAAAAAGAAGTATGTTTATTAGCTACATTAAGCTTTACTTATATAGTTATACACTTTTGCAGAACTTTTTAAGTCTAAAAACAACATGAAAAATAACAATACAGAACTTTTATAAAATGTATCAGTTGAAATAAACTTGTTGCTTCCTTTGCGTCAAGTCTTCTTATTTACTATTATTTCTTTTTTCAAGTACTTAAACTTCACTACTTAACACATACTTTGAACAAAAACTTGTAAAAATGTGCAATATCAACTTAGTTTCTAAGATTTATTGTTAAAACTTATACAACAGTGCTTCATGCTTCAAAAACAAAACAAAACAACTTATATTAGAATTTAAAAATAAATAAAAAAGTCTGTTTTACAAACGTATCGAACACAAAGTTATCAAACCATCTTCAGAGAATTTAGAAATTAACTTTTGTCTAAACATCATCTAGTAGTTTAACAACAAACTTAAAGCTTCTTTAAAACAGTCTTTTATATGAAAAATATTATTTATAACTTAAAAATATTACTTATGAAAGTAAAAATTGTAATTTTGATAAAATTTGTTTTAATTTTGAACCAAAATGCATTGAAAAAATAAATGAAAAACTTGAAAAGTGTAGTTACACTGAGCGTTACTATAATATTTCACAACATAAATTTATTATATAAAAATGTAGATTAAAACTAAAGTTAAAATCAAATAAAAACTAAACAACTTTTTTTGGGGTACAAAATTTAAGTAAAATATCGACAATTACATCGCATTTTTATTGAAGTAGAAATTTTTTCAATACACGCTTTTCAACTACTATTGTGTTTAACTAGGCTATAGAATATAATATTAATGTTTATTGAAGCTTGATAATAGATACATCATAATGAGTTTAAATAAACAATGTGAAATAAATATTGTTTGGATAACAATTTGCTAAAACTAAGTATACAAGAATAACAATAAAAGTGGTCTATTGAATAAGCTTATGTTAACTTATGCTTAAATAGTCTTGCTTACTTAATATTACCGAATTCTTATCTAAACAGTGTTTATTTCACATTTGAATGTGAAATAAATATTGTTTGGATAACAATTTGCTAAAACTAAGTATACAAGAATAACAATAAAAGTGGTCTATTGAATAAGCTTATGTTAACTTATGCTTAAATAGTCTTGCTTACTTAATATTACCGAATTCTTATCTAATCAGTGTTTATTTCACATTTTTTATTTAAACTCATTATGATGTATCTATTATCAAGCTTCAATAAACATTAGTATTATACTCTATAGCTTTTATAGTAGTTGAAAAGTGAGTTTTAAAAAATTTTCTACTTCAATAAAAATGCAATGTGTTTGTCAATATATTTGGATTCAAAACTAAAATTTAATTTATCAAAATTACAATATAAATATATAAATATATTTTTTACTTGCATAAGTAATAATGATTTGTTTAAAAAAAACATAAGTAAAAACAGCTCATTTTTATACAAAACATGTTACGTTTTAAAAATATACTTTAAACAGTACTTTTTATGGTAAAATTGTTAGGTAAGTTTTATTTCTAGAATGCTTAGTTTAACTTTTGTTTGTAGAACAAGTTTCAAATACTACTTAGCGGTTTTGTAGCTTTTAAAAACAAATGCATAAGTTATAATTTATTGTATGAAAATAATTAATAAAAACAAATAATTTGCTTTAAAAACTGTAATTTGCACACTTAATTTAAAGTGCGCACTTCTGCCTAAAAGTGCGTACCTTACCGATGTCCCTACTAAAAGTTGCTCACTAAATACTAAAAAAATAGCTTGATACTGTTAAATCAAAAGTGCTCTAGCTAAACTTAGCTTCTGTAGTATATTCATTCTTTTCAGTTAACAAAATTTTGAACTGTACTATAAAAAATATTTTCTATAAAAAACTTTATCCGTAAAACTTTTCTTATAACCGCTTATCTGTAAAGTTTTTTTATACTCCTGTATGCAAACTTTTATGATAAAATTGCAACAGTATTAGAAACAGCAGTTTCATCGTAACTTTGAAATTTTAGCTAAAAAATCTTATTGTTTTAATTTAAACAAAAATATTGAACACCTCAATTAAAAGTTAAAATTAGCATTGTGATTTATATTGTTGAACATATACGATAATGTTAATTTGTAATAAAAAATTTTTTAACAATTTTAAATTAGTCAGTACCAAAAGAGTTTATAGATATTGTTTTTAACATTACAACATTATATTTAGTAATTTTGGAAATGTTGCTTTCACATTTTTCAAAAAACTAAGGACTGTTAGGTTAAAAAAACTAGTTTTAAGAGGATAGTGTACAAAAATTGTGAAAGCATGGAGAATCTAAAGTGCTTGGTGTAAAAATACTAGTTTGTTTAATTAAAAGTTAATCATAAAAATTCCGATGATACAAACTAAGTTTGAAAGCTACTACAGGACGTATTTGTTGAAGTAAAAATAATTTTCAATCAAAACGTTTTGTTTTGTTAGGTAATCTACAACAGAGTTTATAAGCAGTTTAGTTTAACTTTTTCTGGTCACCATATTGAGTTGTTGTTTTTTAGTTAAGTTTAACTTCATTAATTGGTTTAACATTTTGATTTTTTAGAAAAATAAAGTTTAAAAAACTGTGTGTGTGGTGTTTTTTACATTTTAATTAGAACTAGTTTTTTATTGTAACGTAAATATATAATGAAATACTTTTTGTAAGTTTTGAAGGATATAAGTTTACCTACGTTATTTATAAGACGATATGACTATTATTTGATAGAAAATGTACATGGCTTGTATAAAATTGAAAATATGTTAAAAAGTATACTTTACGATGAAAATTATGTTTTAAACGCTTTTAAAAACACAACAGTTCATATTAAATCTTAAATAAAAGTTCAACTTACTAATTTATTAGCTAGGTTTAAGTACAACCAAAGAAATCCAAAAGTATTTTCTGCACTTATTTGTTATTTACTTAAGAAATAATAACTCTTGCAATAAACCATTAAATAATAAATTGGTATTTTGTTTAAAACAGAGTTGTTATTTAAAAAAAAGGAACTCATAAATTTTTACAGTCCAAAATATATAAGGACAAATTATTTCCGATATAACTTTTCATTTTCTATTGAAATAAATTAATAGTAAAATGTACTTGAAATTTAACATATACCTGAGGCCAGCTTAAGTTTGTTGTAATGATAAAATAACTGAATTGAACTAAAACTCGTTTAGTTGTTAATAAAATACTTTAATCAGTCTATGTAATAAAACACAACTATATATTTTTAGACATTACTAATTTAGAAGTGTTTGTTAGATAACCACATTTCTATAATTTTGTTAATTATTTTATTGTTTTAATAAATAAAAACTAAAAATTAAAAATTAAAAAATTTGAAAAATTTTTTTCAAATGATCAAAACATACTGCTACAAGTTTTGATACTTGATGCATATGAATTACTTTAAGAAGTTTAAAAAGTTTGGTTAGTTCAATCAGTAAAAAATTGTTTTAAAGCATTTTTGCACTTAAACAAATGTTTATGAAAAAGTTTTAAGTTAATAGACTTGTTTAACGATTAATACTAATATTGTATAAAAATTTAACAAGAGTAGCTTTTTTTTAACTTTAATGTATCACTTACTTTTTTGACTATTGAAATTTACTTTAACCTACAAATTAATCTTTATTTTAACTGACAACTACTAGATGGTTGTTTCAGAAAACATGAGTTAATGGTTTTCCTCAGTTTTACTAATTCAACTACTTTTGAAAAATATTTTTTTTAAGTATTAGAATATTTTGTTTTGTTTTCTTTCATTTTTCATTTTTGTATAACTGATTGTTTTATTAGTAAAAATTTAAATATTTAAATGATAAAAAAGCTATGTGCAATAGCTCGTAAGAAACTTTATAAGCATGTGGTGTACGACTCGATAACCGAAAGGTTCCTTTGCACACCTTAGACCAAACTTTTTATGCGATTTTTTAAATCGTTCAACAAACGATATTTATTACACTATCATTAAAAGTTGTTTAGCTTTCTATGAAACTAATTAGACTTTTAATATAAACGAATTTTTTTATTGAAGACTTAACCAAAAAGTTATTATGTTGTTCTCTATGTAATCGACAACTTATAATTATATTTGAAACTAATGCCTTGGTTATAAACGTATGTTTGATTTAAAAAAATGGTTTTATCTAGTAATAGTAGTTTTACAAAACTTTGTAGTAGTTTTACAGTTAAAACAAAAACAGCCTGTTTTAATGCATTTTTCTTTTCAGTTAGCACTGCAGTAAATTAAATTAGTTTTGATGTGATGTTTGATTTTTAAATTATTAACACTGTCGAATCATATTCTTTAGTCTAAGTGTGCTACTAAAAACACTCAATTTAGTTATTAATATCTTTTTATTACAGAAATAAACTGACATGACACTTTAATTTTGTTTTTAACTTTTTTTTTCTAAATTTTAAAACTAACATTTTATCAGTATATATAGTATATGTATACTATTGGCTGATATTTCAAACTTTACTTAACTGTTATATAAAAAACTATTTTACTGATTTTGTTATTTCAAACTACAACCAAGAAGACTTTCCAGCAAATTTTTTGTACGTTACTTAATTTGAAAAACATTTAGTTTTTATCATAATATAAGGTTATCAACAAATGTGCGGTAATCTAATTCAAAAGAACCTAAATATATAAATAACTAACTGGTTTTGTATTATTACAATGTTTAGATGTTTAATAGTAATCTTATTAGGACAACTTTATAAAATACTGTTAATTGAATGTCAAAAGAAACAAGCTCTAAAGGTTGGTCTAAGGACCTGGTGTACGAAAAAAACCTTTCGGTTATCGAGTCGTAAACCCATTACCACATGCTTTTACATATTTATTACTAGCTAACAAAAAAAAAGTTTTCAAATATAAAGTTTTAAACTACAACAAATAAAACAAACAATAAAAAGAAAATAAAACTGAACAAAAATTAACTAAATAATAGATTCATTTGAAAACATATATTCAAAACGATTACAAAACTTTATCTAATAACATAAAATCAAAAACAGAGTCTCAGCCAAAAACTTTTAAAATTGTATAAAGCTGTACTACAATAATATATTTAATAAAAATTAAATTAAAACATAGTACGTAAGAGGGTTGGCAAAATTCGTTAATTAAAGACTGAATACTGAAAAACATTTCTACTTAATAATCTAAAACTTAAAACGACATGCTTATGTAGTTTTTTGAAAATAAAGAAATTAGTTATCATTGTTAGTAACTAAAGTAATAACTAAAAGTTAGTAAATAAAGAGCTTTAACGTTTTTATTGTTAAAACAATTTGAAATGGTTTGCGAAGAAACCCTCAGCTTAAACGGAAGAATGGATAGTCATGTTCGATAACAACAACATTCGCAATCATGTGTTCCGTTTTTGCGTCATCAGCGGGCTTTACAACAACAGAGTACGAGCCAATTCCGATTATTCTAGTTGGCTACCAACAACAGCGAATAGCGTTGAAAAAGCTTCAACCACATGCGCAGTTCATCACGAAACAATTGTACTTTCCGGAGAGTTTAATTGAGATCGCTCAGAACATTAAACACTGTTGAACTGTTAGATCAAACGTCTGATCCGTGGTCTTGCACGCCCAGCATGACTCAGCTTAGGTACTCTCCCAGCGAGTGGTTAGCAGAACCAATAAACAGAAAAATATCTCCCGGGCCAGACTTCAAAATGTCTTGGCGGACCGCGCAGTTGTAAAAGTTGTGTTATAAAGGTTAATGTTGATACTTCATAACTTAGATTTCAATGAAATAGTCATTTGTCTATCCCTTCTATGTAATAAAAATAAAATTGAAAGCACAATTTTTTTTTCAAATTTTTTTTTAAATATAAAATTTACATGGGTTCTGTACGAATTACTTTCTCCAGCATTTCTTGTTTTATGTCTAGCAGACAATTTCCAAAAATATAAAACTCAAATTGTGATGGAACTACTAGTACAGTCACCTTTCGCGAATGCGAATCTACGCACTTGTTTGGTTAAGCAATCTCGTTAAGTTACACATTTTAGAATTTTCAAAATATACAGAAAAAAGAGTTGAAAAGTTTTTAGATTGATCCTTGCCAACTCACCTGTGATAAAACATAGAGTTAGGTGGGCAAGGAACACATCAGCTAAAAGTAAGAGATTTGTTGAGCTAAAATGAAACTTAATGCCATAGATATT